>NC_064640.1:477406609-477709640 GCF_023864345.2 Schistocerca serialis cubense
AGCATTAACAACCAATATTCGTCAACGACAGATTCTGTTGCGCTCATTGGAATCCTTCTGGGTATACTGGTGCGTTATCTTGTAAAATACTTAAAATACTGACAAAGCCGAAACCTCTGTCTCTTTGAGTACTTTAGCTGTCAAGTATTTCGTGAGATGAGACGGCAGTACAGTCACAAAGATTTTTAATGAGATTGACACAGACCGCGAAAGTGTACATATTTACAATTTTTATTGAGACCCAACTCAGAATTATGCTACAGACTACCGTCATAACTGAGTCACTGACTTGCTAAGTGTTGTACATGAAGAGGCGAACGTCAACATCTTACCTGTAACAACACAAACATCTCTTAATTTTTGATAATGTTTTGCTAGGAGTTCTTGAATTTCAACAGTTTTATCTAGGAATTATAACGCTACAAATGTACATGTATTTCGAATTTAAAATGCACACTTATATGCTGTCTTGTGTTTCAGCTTTTCATACCATGTATGGACCACCTATCACAAGTGACGGCTATTCCACTGATTCTGATTCCCAATATGAACTTGCTGATCTTCAAACTGAGTGAGTAGTTGAAAAATTTTGGTAGTTTATAATGGCCCTACTGGTTATCGTAGGCTTTTGCACAGGTAATACTGAAATTCCGGATGAAGTACTCGAAATCCAGTCCGGTGCGACCAAATGCAAGATTCTGAGACATTGGCTCCAGTAAAGATTTAATTAATTGCTGCATTATTGTGCAGAGCTTTCTCAATTTTCTTTGAAATTTTCCTGCTAGACCACAACTCAGTATCATCATTTCCGAAGTTTGAACTATCTTATACGTACGTATCATCAGTAATGTTACGCACAGTGATCCAACTAAGCTGTTCATAGCAAATATTTAAATGAACGTTAAAGACATCACAGTTTAGTTTTCATCCAGATTAGTAGTAAGAAATTCATCAATAAATGGTATCAATTAACTTTTCATAGCTATATTCAGTACGTTGATATAATTATAAACAACACTTTGTGAAATGTAATTTTAGCAATGTCTGCTCCCACATCGTAGATGTCAAAGACACAAGTTCAACAGCGTTTCACTCGACTATATTCGATAAGTATTTCGGAAAAGTTACAATATTTAAAACTTACTAGTTATTTTTCAACATGAAACTAGTTGTCGCCTTATGCAGAAGTTCGTGGGTTTTTTTTTCCGTTTTGATTCAAACAAGAAATACGTACTTCATTTATTACCTTAACTCGACAAAGTCATAAAATGTACCTTATTTTCTTGACGTGCTTTGCCGAAATTTTTAGTGTTTCATTATTGTCTCTTCTCATACTTGTATGGTTTTATGCAACTGTTACGTACGTGTTACTTATAAAAAGTGTAGAGGACGTTTAGATTTTCCCGTCGATGCGTTAATCCCTTCACTTTTTTGCCATTCAGGAGCTCTGCTGGATGCGTCCAAGTACCTGGAGGAAAGCTGCCAGAATTTAGTTTTATACAACCAATCGAAAAATGTGATGTGACGATGGATGAAGCCAGACTGGGTTCTAAAGCGCCTGTACAGCCAGAGTGCAATGGAACCGGAGGCCAGGACACATCAACATCAGACTTCTGCAACATCATTTATGTCGTCGTCATCACTGTCTTTAAGGGTGTAGGAACCTTGTTATTATTATTACTTACTATCTGTTGTGTAGTGGCAGCCTTGGAAACATGCAAAAGTTACTTTTTACACCTCTCTATTAAACGCCTCTTTCGTTATGCCAGTGGCCCTAAAATGCCAGCTGTCATTTCTCTGGATTCAATTACTATTCAGAAAGTTTAATAGAAGCTTTTTTTCTATTTTCTCTTTTTTCCGTTTCTTTTGGTCTCCCAATCCCTCCTCCATCTCTCTCTCTCTCCCTGACCCTCTCTCTCTCTCTCTCTCTCTCTCTCTCTCTCTCTCTCTCTCTCTCTCTCTCTCTCTGTCTCTCTCTCCCTCCCTCTCTCTCTCTCACTCTCTCTCTCTCTTTCTCTCTCTCTCTCTCTCTATCTCTCTCTCTCTCTCTCACACACACACACAACCACACACACACAACCACACACACACACACACACACACACACACACACACACACACACACACACAAACACACAAATAGTCGCTAACAAACACACACACAAATCACAAAAATACACACATACAAGGGCGCGCGCGCGCGCGTGCAGTCACAGAATAACATACATGCAGCCATTTAAGACGACATCAAAAAAGATCCATCCTGCGATCGACACTGTCACCTACAAGTAGATACAATTAAAATCTGAGAGTTGTATCACTGATTGTAAACTTAAATTTGAAGCTCTTATCCATCCAGCAGCTTCAGTGATGTATGAAGTAAACTATCGACTAATACTCTTCATAAACTAAACGGTGGTTTCACAAGAGCAGTCTAATGTAACGCCTTGTCAAAGTTACCACTTTCGCTTTGATGTTAAATGTACGCAATGTTTGTGCACTTGTTATTGTATAATTGAAAAAAACATTGCATGAGAATAAATAATGCACTACCTTCGAGGTGCTTACGAGAAAAATATAGTCGACTTCAGATGCTTATTATCCCTTCTCACTACTTCCATCTACGATTTACAGGATTTCAGGTCCTTTTTAACTGCCCATTCAATGTTCATATGAGAGGAACTACCACCGGAGATTCAGTGACATGTTTCTATTAAATAGCTTAATTCGTAGAATACTAGGCTTATTAATAATTATGCATTACTTTGTCAAAAATCCGCCTCAGTTGCGAAATGTTACTGAGGCGGATTTTTGACATATTAATTTATCACAGTTGCTGACAGGGCTGCAACATGATAAAAATTCTTAATAGTTATGCCACTATCGCTGAGTATGTTATATACATATGCAGCAGTACCAACCACTAAATTCAATATCGATTCAGACAACATGAAAACTATTAGAAGATTAGATGAAAGAGGGACAAAGAGCAGAGACCAGTGGACTGATAAAGCGTTGCTGGAGTCATTTATGAATGATGTAGACGATATGTTGAAAGCGAAGAGAGAAAATATAGTATAATAAAATATATAGTACGAAACTTCCAATGCAGTGTGTTAGTGTGAGTAATAGGGAAAGTGTAATGAAGACGATTATATGTATTTGCAATAGTAGTTTCTCATAATAACCATATAACTGCACTGAAAGGAAGAGAGTATCTAAACAGTTGTAATGAACGGATGTCACTAAATAGGCATTTACGCAAACAAATGGAAAAAAATATTCAACGCTTGCAGAAATTAACCACTTGTTGCAGATGCTTGTTCTGGTCCACATACGACAGATTAAGACCCTATCATTTAATTTTTAAATGTTAGCCCCATTTGTGAAGCACTAATACGCAGTTGAAGTTCGAAGATGTTCTACTATCTCATTTTACAGTAATTTTCAATTAATAATGCCTTTGTTCAGCAGTGATTCTTAGATTCAATTTAAATATTCTAATACTAGTTTTACTATAGTATGCCTCTTTTCTTTTGCCCGATGAGTGTCTTTTTCAGATACAGAGAAAGACCCATGATATTTTTCCATGTTCTGTTACTACTTCATTTATATTTACTTTTATGCTACATATACGTAGACTACTTTATCTTATTCTGTTTATGTGAGCCAGAATGATAAAAAAGAATTACTTTCTGCCTAGCAGAGTGACAATTTTAATCAAATATAACGTTTCATTTAAATAAAACAGTAGTTCAGATCTCGGGAACGAACAAAAATTTGAGTGTTGTGCAAGTGAGTTTAGTTTCTCAATGAATCCATTGTAATTATGGCACTCCACTCATCTTCCACAAGAGACTGTAGGGTTTATTTCTCTCCACACTTAGTGCAATATTATTCGTCACTGTGAAAGGCATCACGATGCCGGCTTCAGTATGAAAACGCTGAGAAACTTACAGGAAGAATCATTTTACTACATGTGTCCTACAGAGAAGGTTTTCCATCATAATATAGGTAAGTAATAGAACAGTCGTAGATAATTAGTTAATATGTTTTTCTCTGGTCGAGGGGCACATTATACATAAAGTAATTAACGGGCTGTAGGTTTATTATGCATACACGAGAAACTATTAGAAACCTTGGTAAGCTAAGAATTCATGGTGATAAACAAAATACTGAGAGATACATATCTAGAAGCGGTGATGATATTTGCTCCTCGAAATTCACGCTCGTCGAGGACTCTGTATTTCAGACACTTTGAATGACAACTAGGACACCTTTCCATAAACTTTCACCAGTTTCTTCCTTAGCTCTTTCCCACTGAAATAGTGTATGCAGATATATAAAGTTCACAAGCAACTAGTTTGAATAACTTGTGGAAGTAAAATACAGACTCGAAAGCGAAGTGAATATGTCATAACATGAAATAAATACAAAAAATATTTACAAAATTTTCTGCAAATAAACAGCAAAGTACTGAAGGACGACGTCAGTCAGTCTAAGAAGTACGCATTACATTACGCAAATACGGTGCTCTCAGACATATGTACAACTGGAGTAAAGTTATGGCGCAAAGGGTATGTTAATGATATAAAATCTGTGTCACTGAATCAACAATTCGTAACGTAAATTTACTGGTGACTGCCACAAAAAAATGAAGAAGAACTTTTATCAAGCAACATAATTTAAAATCATCCTGATCGATTACCAAATAATTCATAAATGAAGACTCATGTGTAAATGATACAGCAAATACGAAAATGAAAGTAAGTACACCCTACACCCGTCCTATACGACCTCTCTTGTCCAATTTATCTTTCATATACACTCTGTTTGCATTCAGATACATAGTCACGATACCACACTATGTGGTAACATAGATAAAACAGAAAAATACTGTCGAATTCGTTACTATTAGCATTTTCGAAATTGTTTGAGAAATTAAAGTATGAATCAGCAGTAAAACATATCAGTACACATGATCCATGGTCAGGGTCGCAATTTGACTTTTTGACTTCAAGAAATCATCAGCACCAATCGATAAAATTCATTTATAAGAGCGTGACCCAGTTGCTGACAGTTGGTGTCCTGTTTGACTTACCAAAACCAATTGTTTGTGAGCGCACTTTACTCTTGCAAGTTGGAGCATTTCAGAAAAGTTGTTGTTCCCTAGAGTTACACAGGGAATACAAAATTTTATCTGAACGATCTGCTGTGTAGTGGATGGAAGAAATAGAATTCTGGTAATAAAACGATCCAAAATTATTTTATTTGCAACTCACACATGTTTTGCAAAAATTTCTATTTTATTGCAAATGATTTAGCAAACACGGGAATGGGAACATTAGCTCTTGAGTACAGATAAAAGAGATAGTAGCTTTAGGTCGATAAATCACTGTGCAAATTGTTTATGACACAAACCTCTGTTAATAGTAACAGCGAATGTACCATTCAACTCTGTCGGGAGACATGGAACTTGGTGTTCGTCGGCCATCTCACTAGAGAGTTCTAACTACCAGAGTGAGGTTACTATGGTGACCTTTAAGATGGTGTGGTCTCAATGTAAGACAGATAAAGAGGGATTCGTTCAGAAACACGCAGCCATTTTATCACCGACAGTATTCGCGTGGCCACTGTATCCTGCGGAAGGAAGGAAGGACAAAGGATCAGGGTTTAAGTTTTGTTGAGTCCTCTGCGGATATTGGATGAACATTATTTTTTTGGAATAAACGCACATTTCTGCCACTTATTTCACTAATTAAATTTTTTGCGACTAGTTTTCGGGTTGTTAGATCACTATCAGGTGAGCTACACTGTGGGCTAATAGTCCGAACTCTAAGTTGAGGAAACTGTGTTTCACAAGATATCATCGAAGAGGGATGGGCAAGGGAATTGGCCATGTCATTTTCAAAAAAATAATTGCTACCCTACTGAGGTTTGGTTGACAATATTTTAAGTTATACACTGATGAGCCAAAATATGTCAACCACCTGCCTAATGATGAGTTGCTCCACCTTTGCTACGCGAAACAGCAGCGTTCACATACAAGGTGTGGCCAAAAGTGCAGAAACACTGAAAACATAACACATTACCACACAGTGTAAGAAATCTGTTGTCATTCGAAATAGCTTCTAGTCTTCTCGGAATACATGTGTGGTTTTCAAGGAAATATTACCTCATTATTCGTGCAAAATAGTGATAAGTTAGGGTAACGTTGATGGAGGTGGATGATATTCACGCATCCTTATCTCCAAAACAGAGCACAAAGGCACAGAAATATTAATATCTGGTGACTGTGGTGGCCAAGGAAGATGTGAAATCTATCTACGTGCTCACAAAATGCAGTTCTGTACCATACTAGGTGTGAAAAGTCCCTATCGTCTTGGAACACATCATCATGAATGGGGAAAATTGTACTGTGGGATGGACCTAAACGACCAATGTGGTCAGATTATACTTGGCAGTAATGCGACCTTGTCGAGTAACCGTGAGGCCCACGGAACATCACAATATGGCTGAGTAAATCATCATCCGACACCCGCCATGTTTCACTGTTGGGGCTTGAACTCGGCCAGAAGTTGGAAATAGTCTGAAACAAGACTCGTCCGTCCAAATCACATTCTCCCATCTCTCCACTAACTTGTTATTATGGCTTCCGTACCTCGTTTTCCTGTTACATGCATTTCCATCACAGATGAGAGGTTTTTCTAATTCCAACTCGCTCAGCAATTCGCAGCTAATGGAACTCTGTACGTGTTTTGCTGCTGGCAGGGCTTTGCCAGTGAGACATCCGATCCTTCAGTGCCTTTTGCAGCTTTCATCCACTCATTTTCCATCACAATACTCTTCAATGACCGTCCGTCACGATCACTGGACACACACTTCAGACCGCACTTAGCAGATGATGTTTTTCCGTTCCTCCTGTACGCGGTATAAATCATCGATGCTGTGCTACCTTAATAAATGGTTCAAATAGCTCTGAGCACTATGGGACTTAACATCTGTGGTCATCAGTCCCCTAGAACTTAGAACTACTTAAACCTAACTAACCTAAGGACATCACACACATCTATGCCCGAGGCAGGATTCGAACCTGCGACTGTAGCGGTCACGCGGTTCCAGACTGAAGCGCCTAGAACCGCACGGCCACACCGGCCGGCGCTACCTTAATACCAAACACTTTGGCTATCTTGGTCAGGAAAGAAACCACCATACGAGTACCAACAATTTTTCTACAGTCGAGGTCACTTAGCTCCGACACAGTGCACTCATAACTACAGGGGACTGTTCTGACAACGACTGACACTTGCAACGTACTGAGCACATTTCATAAGTGCTGTTCGTGTTCAAATGCGGAGACGAGGAGGAGGAGATTATTGTTTAACGTCCCGTCGACATCGAAATCGTTAGAGAAGAGCACACGCTTTCATAAGTGTAGGATGGAGAAGGAAACCTGCCCTGCCCTTTCGAAAGAATCATCCCGGCATCTACTGTAAGCGATTTAGGGAAATCACGGGAAACCTAAATCAGTATTCAAGGACGCAGGTTTGAACATTCGTTCTCCTGAATACGAGTCTAGTTTGATAACCACTGCGCCACCTCGCTCGATTAATGTTCACATATAACAGGGAAACCTGCATGTGTTTCTCGCAAACTTTCCCTACTTTTGTTCATCCCTCGTATGTTCAGTTGAGTGCTGAACAGGCGAATTTGATACCCATTACAGAAATGTGAATTCACTACCATCCTCCTCAAATCGCTGTAGCATGACTGTGGCCTAATGACATGGACAGTTATCCTGCTGGAAGACGCTATCATTGACGGGGGCGACACGAAGCATGAATGGATGAACGAGGTCCGCAATAATGTTCACGCAGTCCACGCCAGTTATGGTGCCTTTGATTACTGCCACAGGTTCCATAGAAGCTCCTGTGAATGTCCCCCACAACATAATATGACCTCAGTAACTTGGGTTCGAGGGGCGGTGCATGTTTCAAATAACAGTCCGGCTGAATGACGGCGTATCCGCACACGACCTTCGACTTGTTCTAAAAATAAACGTGATGTAACCGACCAGGTGACACGTTTCAATTAATTCACAGTTCAATCTCAATGATACGAAGTGTATTGCAGTTGTAATTGCCGATGTCATTGGGGCAACGTGGAAACATGTACGGCCATCTGCTGTTGCGTCCCATGCTCACTAATGCGTACTGAAAGGTATGTTCTTGTGCCTGCACCGCCATGGTAGTCTGTTGTCATATCTGCCACAGATCGCCTGATTTACTGAGCGGGGCACTCAATATCGCGATGGGCATTTGTCATATTGTTTTGGCTCATCAGTATATATCTGATAACGACTGCAGATATTTAGAATTTTATAGGCTTCACACGTGGGAAACTCATTCAAGGTTAATTCTATATGAGTGATGAATCTTTATACCACGCGAGGCATTCTTTTAAATATATGTGTCTCCTGGTAAGTACAAATCGGTAAGATGTCTGCATTTTGAATTTTTGCAGTTTATTTCAATCAGCTGAGGCGAAATCTGCAATGGTTTCTTTATAAGAGCTAATGGACAAAGGTGAGTATCAGGGGGATATTGGTCCGTTGATAAACACAAATAAATCCGCCGTTGTTACACTGGTTCCGTCTAGTCACACATTCACGTGACTCCTGTCTGGATGAGGTACACTCGCACTCCCGTTGGAAACGTTCATAGCAGCTAATATGTAGGAAATGATAGATCTAATTGCAGACGGAAAATACAAATAATTAACGGTTCATTAAGGGAATAGCATCAGAAATCCTTATACCAATTGCAAAGGATTTATTACATGAATAACTATATGCACCATAGCGATCTTACATATATCGAGGAACTATGTCAGAAAGATCCATGAGTCGATGACATGGTCCCTATCGGTTCTGAAAGTATTCAGAACAACAATTTTCGCCAACGCCACCTCCGGTCATAGTGGTAGCCATGCATAGTAGAACCCGTATAACAGTCGAAACAAACTTCTAGATTCCGAAATCGATTTACGTTCTTCCGTGTAGTGTGCGCTCATTTGAAATTTCCTGGCAGATTCAGACTGTACCCCAGGGCGAGACTAAAGCTGAGAACCGCTGCCTTTCGCGAGTAAATCCTCTATAGACGGAGCTGATTAATGAGAAATAAAGTTGTTGGGTGGGATCGTGAGTGCCGGCCGAAGTGGCCGAGCGGTTCTAGGCGCTACAGTCTGGAACTGCGCGACCGCTACGGTCGCAGGTTCGAATCCTGCCTCTGGAATGGATGTGTGTGATGTCCTTAGGTTAGTTAGGTTTAAGTAATTCTAAGTTCTAGGGGACTGATGACCACAGCAGTTAAGTCCCATAGTGCTCAGAGCCATTTGAACCATTTTTGGGATGACTCACGATCCCGCCCAATAACTTTATTTCTGGTAGTTCCTCTCTCCTACCTTGCAAACTTCACTGATCTCCACCTGCATACCTTACGCGGACTACCAATCCTGGAAGAGAGAATACTGCGCAAAAATGGCAAGGCCTCATAATGAAATTTCACTCTGCAGTCGAGTGTGCGCTTCTGGTAGTCGCCGAGTTGATCGAGGTCAAAAGCAGGGGTAGCGCTCCGCCCGAGTAGCTATTGTAATTAGCCTCTTTATTTTCGTGTTAAGCGAAATGGGATCTGAAAACCTCGTTCACCAGATGCGACCATTGTTTTAGTGTTACCAGTGGTTATATTACAAACATTGTGAGTAGACGAGCTTACGGTTCTTTTGATTATTATTAACTAAAGAACTGTTTCTCTTAAGAATACCTTCATCAGTACTACCCAAAAACCACAAAAACACAAATGAAAACGCCACCATCCGTCACTGATTGCAAAATACGACCATTCACACAGAAATTACGTGATTAATGAGTAACTCAGTCTTTGATTTCAAGAAATGGGACTGTGCAAAAAAGAACTATAAGCAATGACTGCTAAAAAAAGAATAAAAAAAGAAAAACAGCTGCTGATGCTTTGTATATAAGTGTCCGACCATTTCAGTTTCTAATATGCTTAAACCAGAGAGAAACCAAAATGACAAACTATCACCATTTTTAACTACGATCGTTAGCTGACGGCTTATAAGCAAAACTTAAATTTCTCTAATGAAATAATTGCTTACCAGTGGGTGACGTGCATCAGTGCCCTTATACTATATACGAAACACAGATCCATTGCGTGACACTTAACTGCAGCAGTATTCTCTATGTTTACACCTTTCGGTAGAAGATTTAATCGTTTCTCTAACACAATAATACTTCGTTTTACAGGCGATAAGCAATTGTTCATATTATCACAACACCCTGCAACCAACTCTACCTACCCCCTTTGGCCAAGTTGTGGATATTACATAGTTGATGTGCCTGGGCAGAATTAATGTTTTATTATATGAATGTAATTCAGTTGTTGAGTTACACCACTCTAGTGAAGAGCTGTAGCAGAAGAAAGTTTAGTAGTAGATAAATTAAATCGTTTAATCCCACGCGGGACTGCTACGGTCGCAGGTTCGAATCCTGCCTCGGGCATGGATGTGTGTGATGTCCTTAGGTTGGTTAAGTTTAAGTAGTTCTAAGTTCTAGGGGACTGATGACCTAAGATGTTAAGTCCCATAGTGCTCAGAGCCATTTGAACCATTTTTTTTTAATCCCAAACCTTGCAGTGTTCAGCAAGTCCAAAACCACTCAAAAAGCTTTGAGACTAATGTCAAAGCTTAACAATGGCTTCAAGGTACTTCCTGGACCGATCAAGTTGTCTCCTAATGCTATTCCTAGCCTGATCATGTTTAACTAAAAAGCTGGAAAGGTTGCATAACCAGAACACATACATAACGAAAAATACACATGAAGACTACCACTTCCACAGTTGACGTGGCCATGAGAAAACTAGGAAAAAAGTCACAGAGCAGTTGGAAAATAGTAAAGGTTTGCTTTTAGATTACTGAAGAGTGGAAACAAGTAAAAATTTTTGAAGTAACGCAAATTCATTACGTCCGTAACTTCTATCATTTTCATTTCTTCCATAATGACAAGAATACCCCAAATTCGTGTCATTTTATAAACTTACTTGCAACACTACTCGGCTTCGTATGGGTAGACTTAAATATCTACTTCCAGACAACTTGAATGGCGTAGCGTATTTTGTTTGGGGACCACAAATAAAATTTAAAGGAATAACCTCAAGTAAGTGAAAATCACCACGTTCATATAACTTACGCAATGAAAGCACCGTATGCCAGGAAAGTTATCTGGAAGTATGAATGAAACAAATTATCTTTCAGGTTCCCTCAACATAATTTCAGTAGACATCAAAAATACGATTTGAAAAAAAAGAGGGCATCGAAGGGGGGTTCAAAGGGCTTTGAGCACTATGGGACTTAACATCTGAGGTCATCAGTCCCCTAGATCTTAGAACTACTTAAACGTAACTAACCTAAGGACATCACACACATCCATGCCCGGGGCAGGATTCGAACCTGCGACCGTAGCGGTCGCGCTGTTCCAGACTGAAGCGCCTAGAACCGCTCCGCCACTCCGGCCGGTGGGCATCGAAGGGCCTCAGATTCACGTATTTATATCTATAAGTACACTGCATGATGTTTACCATTTTTCTTATAACTTTAGCAGACAACTGAAATGTGGTTTAAAAAATAAAGCAATGCGTGGACTCGAACTCGAGACTTCGTTACTACATTTCGCGACGTTTACCACTTTTTTAATAACAGGATGGAAACAGAAAGAAAACTCTCTCAAAATGAGGGTCGATCTTACAATTATTTACCACTGTTTTCTGCTCTTTTAAACTAAGAGACCCATTTCTTGATATGTAAGAAAGTGCTTTTGGAAACTGAAAAAAATGAAAATGTCTTGAAAACTAATTTTTTTTCCCGAAAGATGCAAACGTCGTCTTGACATGAAATGTCGTGTGGCTAAGGCCTCCCGTCGAGTAGACCGTTCACCTGGTGCAGGTCTTTCGATTTGACGCCACTTCGGCGACCTGCGCGTCGATGGGGATGAAATGATGATGATTAGGACAACACAACACCCAGTCCCTGAGCGGAGAAAATCTCCGACCCAGCCGGGAATCGAACCCGGGACCTTAGGATTGACATTACGTCACGCTGACCACTCAGCTACCGGGGCCGGACAACGTCGTCTTGAAAAGTCGTCTTTGAAAAACGGAGAAAGTATTCTTCGAAACGTAGAAACTAGTGACTTCTGTGCGAGAAATTAATAAATCTTCTACGAATTATTAATGTTCTTCGTCAAAGAACTGTAACTCTACACTGAAAGCATTTAAGTCTTTTTCAGGAAAATACTAAAACTCCTCTTCGGGATGAACTAAATAGTCTATTCTGGAAGTAACTGAAACCCCCACTTCGAAAAAATTATACTCTTGGTAGAAGTTTTAGAACTCTTCATAGGGAAAAAATATACCCTTCATCATGGAGAACTGAAAGCTCTTCCTTGAATAAAGTAGAAGATTTCTTATGTACTCTGCAATTGGAATAAAATTCTAGAGCCAGAATGGACAGAAAATAGTTTTAGCAAAGCGTGGTACGATCCACGGGCTTCGAGGTTATGGCCTTGGACACTTCTTTTTTTCCCATTACTGATCTGCTAGTAATGTAAGACGACTCGTCTCATTTTTATGCAGTTGTACATCAGACAATGCCATCACAAGCCTCCGCCGCTTGCGTCCGACCTCAGCCATTGTCCTGCAGGTAAAATGTAAGCGTGACCATGTTGTGCCTAGAAATCGGGGCAAGCCGGTTGCACCTGTATGCAGAAAGCATACACTGGTGAAGAGCCAGGTGATCGCCTCCCCCATTACTAGCGACCACGAAGTCTACAAAACGACCAAGCAGCCAATCTTTTAGCCTCTTCATTTGTGTAGCCATATTGTCCGTAGTTGTTTTACAATTTCTGAGGATATTTTGTGTGTTTTCCTCACCAGACTCGTTTCGCTTTATTGAAGTAGATCATAGTCATTGGCCGGCCGGTGTGGCCGAGCGGTTCTAGGCGCTTCAGTCTGGAACCGCGTGGCCGCTACGGTCGCAGGTTCGAATCCTGCCGCGGGCATGGATGTGTGTGATGTCCTTAGGTTAGTTAGGTTTAAGTAGTTCTAAGTTCTAGGGGACTGATGACCACAAATGTAAAGTCCCATAGTGCTCAGAGCCATTTGAACCATAGTCAGTGGCCTGTAATTAAAGATATTTATAATTTGATTTGTTTCCTAGATCGGAAAACAGTTCGTTAACGAATTATTGGTATTTACTTTCGGTAATCTCTGCTCGTTTTTCGTCTACACCAGGAAGTGCGTCCGCTAACACGTCATTAATTTCCTTCTTCGTTAGGCACTTATAATTGTCGTCTAATTTTACTGTTAATTGCAGAACTATACATTTTTTACATTTAACACAGCATAATTTAGTACACCGCTGTTCACTATTTATTTGTGTACTACTAAGTGTGTATTATGTTTTGCAGTGTTCTCAGTATTGCCACTAGTTTTTTCTTTGATCTATATTTGTTTTTATTTCTCTGTACTTCATTATATGTGTGTATGCTATTTAATTATGTTACTGTGCATTTATATGCTGTGTAGGAGTAATGAAAGAATACTGATGGAATATAAATTTGTGGTGAGTAGGTGGGAGAGGGAGAAGCTAAGATTGAGCGAACATAAGTGCATAGTAGTGTGATAGAGAGAGTAGGAGAAAAAAGTTCAGGGCCAAGAAATGATATGAAATTAGTGGGCGTGGGGAGTTAAGTGAGAGAGGGAGAATGGTGGAAAATGCCCTTTCCTTTTTCATGTGATTTCTTCAATCACTTTATATAGTATTTGGTTTCCAACATTTATTTGGTCATTCAGCTACTGTTTATTTTATGTTAGTGAGTTGTATGTATGAAAAATATCTTGGAAAGAAATGAAGTGTCTGTCTTTACTAAGTCTTATGACTTTCAAATCTTTTTCAATAGTGCCTGGTCTGTGGTGTTCCCATATAAGGTGGTCTGCAAATCTCTAATAGTTCGTACCGTATTTCAATGCTCTGACGTGTTCTTTATATCTTCTGTCAAATGTCCTGACATTCATCCCAAGTTACATTTTTTCACGGTCTCAGCAACTCATCTGATAGATATCAGGTTGTTGGTATCTGTCTACTTTTGATTTCAGTTTTGGGATGTGTTTTTGTACCTAGTTGTTTCTTATGTAAGCAGTGTTTATGCCTCGTCTTTTGAATATTTACCTATTTTATTGTGAATTTGTTGTGGTGGGTCAAGTATCCCACTTTTTTGTGGTTGTGCAAGCCTTATATATTGATGTGTTTTGGCTAGTCTTTTTCTTCATTATTTGTGTCTTTATTTTTCTGTTTAGTTTGTCTACAAGCGTTTCTTTGTGCCCATTTTTGATGCTATTTGCGTTATAATGGCCAGCTCTTTTTGGTAATCAGTGGTGTTTAGGGGGCTCCATTTCAGTCTGTTTAACATGTATCTGACTGCGGACTGTTTCTGATTCTGCGGGCGGTCTGAGGGCGCATTTAAAATAGTGTCTCCTGCATTGTGGATGAACCTTAAAATAAAATACAGCAACTACTCAGAACATAAATTTTGTACACAAGAAAATGAACTTTACAATATAAGAAGACCGAGAACACACATTCAACTTTCTAGACATATCCATTACAAAAGACAATCACAAATACATATACAAAAACCCACAAGTGACATTACTTTTAATGCAGCTGCAAACCATCCTCAGAGGCAGCAACAGGCCGCAGATACAGTCTGAACAGGATCCCCGTAAAATATTTTGATTAACAAACCGAGCTAGCCGTTATAAAACAAACATTATTAAAAATGGACACAAAGAAACACTGACAGCCAAAGTAAACAGAAAAATAAATCACAAATAATGAAGAAAATTAACCAAACCATATCAAAATATACACCCTGCACAAAAAGATATACAGTGACCTGCCATAAGAAATTTGCAAGTAGCATACGTAAAATTCGAATGACGCAAATCCCCGAAAGCGACAGCGAGACTGTCCAGTACCTAGCTTAGCGCAGTGTCTCACGTCGGCTATTAAGATATGTGCAGCGGGATGCCTACCTACGCAAGTTTAGGGGCGTACCTAGCCAGCACAGCATAGCCACTTCACCACAGACACGATGCAGGCCGCCGAATACACTCTTGTCGACCTCTGTTCCTTTTTTCAAAATTCAGTCGCCACAGGAGTTGCTCACTGAACCCCATCACGCAAAATTGCAAACAAGCAATAAGTTAGATTTGAATCATTTTATTGAATAATCTAGCATGAGTCAGCAGCTTTAGTGAAGTCACGAACAAGAAGTTAACAATATTTTTTGTCAGACATATACATACTGAGGACGACTGATGAATTTCAATACGAGGAGAAAGGAGATGATGTATTCCACATAACTTAATGAAAGTTTGTCCAGAACTTCACGTTTCTATTTGGACAACAGAAAAATTATTTACTTAGGCTGTTCATAATGTTTCCACAAAACAGAAAACATTTTTATATTCATGCGTAGTACATCCCTGCAGGCCTCTCGTAAACTGCACCGATAACTTTTTACAAAGCTTGCCAACTGTGCTTCGACATGTTTCGTACAACCATCGTAGATTCAATTAACTTCTGTGACGAAAAAAAAAATCGCAGCACCAAGAAGGAGTTTGCGACTTAAACGAAAGGTGGCAGGGATGTTTCTACATCTGAAATATGATGTCTATTCAGATTACACGACAGTCGCATAAGAGTGACGCTAGTCACGCCACTATGGGGATGTGTGTTAGGTTTCCTTTAAATACACGCTGTAACGGTCATAAGTGTTAGTTGCCACAATGAGGACGCAAATCAAAATTCCTTTAAGCACACACTGTAACGGTCGTGAGCTTTAGTTACCTTTGAGACTGGTTCAAATGGCTCTGAGCACTATGGGACTCAACTGCTGAGGTCATTAGTCCCCTAGAACTTAGAACTAGTTAAACCTAACTAACCTAAGGACATCACAAACACCCATGCCCGAGGCAGGATTCGAATCTGCGACCGTAGCGGTCTTGCGGTTCCAGACTGCAGCGCCTTTAACCGCACTTTGAGACTGGAAGCAGTTTATTCTAGTAAAGAATGCCTTAAGGTGACAAAAATGCAATTATCAACACCTCACTGAGAAGGAACCCCTTGACTCCGAGGTCGCAAGTTCAGTCTTTATTGAGGCTCATTTGAAAGTGTTTTGTTAACAGTTACGACAGGAAGAACGTTAACTGCTAATGACTCATCATGTGCATCAGGAGGGCGATAGAAAATGAGTGTGCAGTACCTTCAGATAGGCCATCCAGTCTTGCAAAGAAAGCATATAGAATCATATTGGTGTAACGGGGTGATGAGAACTGATGGAATGTGATGGCATGCAACCAAATGCGAATCAGTCTGTCATGGAGCTTATCGTGAAACTGGCTATCCTTTAAGGAGTAGCTGCAGACAGTGCAATAATATCTTTTGTAGATACGGACAAAAATAAACAGCCAGAGGCTCAGTTTGGCCATTGGTTCCACGTGGTATGAACTGCAGTGTCACACACTTGCAGGAAGGCTCTGAGCACTATGGGACTTAACATCTGTGGTCATCAGTCCTTTCAGGAAGGAAAGTTTGCTTTAATGGAGTGCGATTTTTACATGCAGACTAATAATCAAGCGAAAACATATTACACTGACACACTACTAACCAAAGGCAGTGCTCGTACCATAGTTACAGTTCTCTTACGCCCATTTTCCCACTCTTGCTTGCTGTGACGTAAATATTCCCTACAGCCCTTGCATATTCACGCTCATGAGAAGGACTCGTAGGGGGGGCAGAGCACCTCCAACACCTCGCAGGACAATAAATAACTCTCCAGCCAATTTACCATCCAGATTAACAGTCGCCATAATTATATAGGAATGCATTAAGGTATTGATGTTAGTTATTCTTGATACAGCTCTCCTGGTACTTCTAATTTCCAGAGTACATTTCATATGAAGTTCCTCTTTGAATCCCGATTGGTCGGAGTTGAAAACAAATTCCTTACTGAATGATGGGGTTAATTTATATCTTAGCCTCTAATTTTCGGGTCGGTGCTGCTATAAATTCGTCGAGCAATAGACCGCGCCTCTCGGACTGTCAACACAACTGGCAGTGTTAAAAATATCCTACGACTTCCACATCGCTGGCAACGGGTTATACACAATGCTGGTAACTACTCTGAAGGTCAGTAAAACTTTGAAACACTCATCTATTTTGTACGAGCTTTAAACAACGGTGCATCGTCAAGTTGACACTTTGAAATTTCGTTATCTTAGTCCTCCAATTCAGTAGCACTGTTTGAAGCTACGCTACCATTCACTGCTTGCCTTGAAATGATTGTAATCTATGTTGCGCATGATTTAATGTGCATAACGTGGTAGTTAACTATTATGCACATCCTGTGAACTATATCGAGGAGACTTGAAACAGACAAATACCAGTTTTTGTAACTAGTACGTCCTGTCCTTTCTTGAACATCTGTTCATTTTTGGAACACAACCTACGGCCACCTTAGAGACAGAAGTGATGACACTTTCTGCAGGACCCTACCATCGTTTTGCAAGAAAATGCTCAAGCACGTACAGTGCAAGCTGTTACTGATTTGTTTGACTGATGCAGCTGCTAAGTGCTGTACCACCTACTGCACTCCCCTGACTTAAGCCCTCGTGAGTTCAACTCGTTTTCTAAAATGAAGGAAACACTTCACGGCTTTCACTTCAGAACTGCTATAAATTCGTCGAGCAATAGACCGCGCCTCTCGGACTGTCAACACAACTGGCAGTGTTAAAAATATCCTACGACTTCCACATCGCTGGCAACGGGTTATACACAATGCTGGTAACTACTCTGAAGGTCAGTAAAACTTTCAAACACTCATCTATTTTGTACGAGCTTTAAACAAATAGTTGCCACTATTAAAGCTCCAACCTTCGTACACAGCTTTCATTCATCTATGGATTTCTCTTGAACGCACGTTTTCCGCTGTCAGAAACTCGATTACAGGGCACTATTTCTCAAGTAACGACACAGTTGCGTTACACACAGCCAAGTTATGTGCTGCAATTCGGAGCCCTCTTGGCGCAGAGGGTTGTAACTTGTGTCAGTGAAGCGGGAAAGTCGACCGAGTAATACAACTCACAGATAATACCTCAAGCGACATTGAACACAGGATAAAAAAAATACGGAGGCATTACTTTTCATCACGCTATCGTACAGCATTGTGAAACCACGCTGTTTACACTCGATCCACCTCTATCTGACGAAATGTCAATGCAAACGATAACAATCATTTAGAAAAAAACGCCAATGCAAACGTTAACAAGCTTTCTGACAAAATGCCATGCAAACGTTAACAAGCATTCTGTCACTGTATTGTACTTTTTAGGAGCTCTCGCTGAGAAAGTAAAACGTTCCAATGAGTTCCCAGCGACGCCTGACATTGCTTAATAACGTGACATCTTTGCCACTCGATGGTGTACATACAGTGCAATTGGAACCTTGTTGGAACCAAGGCCATTTCCGTAGACGCTCCCGACAGTAGCAAACGACCAGCTGAGCAGACCAGCACATCCGTTTTGAAGGTGCTTGTTCCCACTCGCCATGACACAACAATCCGTCCTTTGTCAATGTTGCTTATGTCATGGATTTCCCCTCTGTGAGCCATATCATCGCTGGTGTTATGATCCATTCGTCTCTGCTCCACTTACATAACTTATAGCATCACGTTCTCTTTACACCACCAGGTAACATCCATTCTCGTGGTAGGCAATGGGGAAATGTTTTCACTTGTCAATGTAGATGTGTCAGCAGACTAACGTATTATTATTAATCTATCATATTGGCTTGTGCTGAGATTAACTGTTTATAATTTGTGAGACTAAGGGGTGATTGACTCATAGTTATCTTTACGAAAGAATATATTTGTCCATGTTAAAATTCAGAGTGTTTTTTTCTATATCCAACCCCGGGATGTCGCTGTAACATCTTCTTATTGGAGCAGGTTTGTCTAATTCCAGTACCTGTGTCAAAACCCAATGTGGAGTCCTACATACTTACGAACTAATGAAGGAGTTTCTGCCTGTGTCATTGCTGACAATTCGTGGGTGTACTTGGATGCCCAAAAAGCGCGTTGAACTTTCGGTAATGGCCGTATACGCCTGTATTTTTTTGTCAGGAATTACGTAAATCCCCGAAAGCGTCAGCGAGCCTGTCCAGTACATTGCGCAGTGCTTTCATATCAGCTAGTAAGATATACACAGCAGGATGCGTACACGAACAAGTTTAGGGGCGTACATAGTGAGCGCAGCATAGCAACTTACTTCAGGCAAGAGCAGGCTGTTGATAACACACTTATTGAACTCTCTTCCTTTTTTCAAAGTCCATCTATCACAGGAGATGCTCATTGAGTCTAATCACACGAAATTATAAACAAAGGGCATGTTGGACTTGAATCGTTTTATTGAGTAATCTAGTTTGAGTCAGTTTTAGTGAATTCAAGAACCAAAAGGTAAAAATATTTTTTTTTCAAACTAATACATATTGAGGCGACTGATGGATTTCAGTGCAAGAAAAGGTGTATGTCATACAATAAACTGAAAGTTTGTGCATCATATTCTTATTTGGATAACTATAACAGTGGCGTGTGACGAGGGCCTCCCGTCGGGTAGACCGCTCTCCTGGTGCAAGTCTTTCGATTTGACGCCACGTCGGCGACTTGCGCGTCGATGGGGATGAAATGATGATGATTAGGACAGCACAACACCCAGTCCCTGAACGGAGAAAAATCTCCGACCCAGGATTGACAGCCGGCCGGACGGCCGCTACGGTCGCAGGTTCGAATCCTGCCTCGGGCATGGATGTGTGTGATGCCCTTAGGTTAGTTAGGTTTAAGTAGTTATAAGTTCTAGGGGACTGATGACCTCAGCTGTTAAGTCCCATAGTGCTCAGAGCCATTTGAACCAGGATTGACAGTCTGTCGTGCTGACCACTCAGCTGCCGGGGGCGGACATTTGGATAACTGATAAATTGTTGACTGACGTGCGTTAGTGATGTTTTTATAAATCAGATATTCATGATTTGTACAACACTGTGGATACTGCAGTGATAACTCTTCACAAAACGTGTTAACTGCCCTATCCCGTATATAGTATCCCCATCGTTTTTTTCCGTTCACGTATGTCTCTTCATGAATATGGACCATATACTCTGTATATTGCTGGATATTGAAATTGCAGCGCAGTGAAGTCGGCATGGAATATTCGTCAAACTGGTGTAAGAAGGCGTAACATCTATCTGTGCTAGTCGGAATTCGACAGCGCCAGAAACGTAGTTTGCCAAGGCTGCAGTTTACTTTTCACCACTGTGAGATATTGCTTCTCGCGTTAATTAGGACTCAACGACTATTCCGCGAACAATCATTCTGCGCATACAGGAGAGCGATACTCAGTGCCACGCAGGCTGTCGATAGCCTCACGTGACTAGAGAACGAGACGGCAGACGTAATGTTCGTTCGCCAATGCAGGATTGCACAGAGAAGGCACGTACTTTGAATCTGCAACTGGAATTTCTTGCAGTAGGACAAGTATCCAACGTACAATACGACGACGTCTGCAGCAAAAAGGACTGTCAGCACAGCGGCCATTGTTCCGACATTTCTTGACGCGGCAGCAGAGAGAGGTGCGCCGACAACGGTGAACCCAGAAGAAACAAAACATCATCATTTCAAATAATTATCCGGTTTTGCGTTGTGGTGCTAAGGAGAAAGTCAGTCGCCAGATTGTATTTTTTATCCTTACACGCGACCATCATCTGCCGTAATGGTGCGGGATGCCTTTGCGTACACAACAGGAGCGCCCCTGGTTCCCATAGCCAGTAATTTCTATAGCAGGAATCACATTCTGACGAGTTAAAGGCGTTGGTTGTGCACTGTTTCTCAGTAAGAAAGCGAAAGACCGCCTTTTTTACGTGTCGTCCTGGCCCATCTGCATACGGATGTTGTTAGAGACTTAACTCGGCCAGGTCCTTCACCAGATATCTCGCCCATTGAAATCATTTAGTCTTTCGTTGCTAAGGGACGACACGCCATCACTTCCCTGCCATTATGATTTATGAAATCTGTTGAAGAACTGATGTAAGAATGGATACTCAGGCTCACTCCGACTACGATGCCCAGACGGATAAGAACCATTGCTGTTGTCAGAGATGGTAGCCTTCTACTACATTTCGCAGCCTTTATATCCCCAAATCATAAACATATTTACACATTTATTTTTCCTTTTATACTGCATATGCACAATAAGTAAAATTTCGTTATTTATTAATCCCTCCTAGCATTTAATATTAGTGATAGATTATTATGCCACCGGAATTCACTAGATCGTTACGATGTAACTGTATACAGCGAATTTATGAATGTTTATTCAGGCTGTTCTTACTTTCCGTTGTTTGAAAATCGTCCGGAGGGTTTTGCTACTTGAGAACAAGCGCTGTGTGGCGGGGAGGCAGGAGGGCAAGCTTAACCGCAAAAGCAGGCTCTCAGCTTCCTGACAACGCAACTGCAAAGAGAGAGCAGTTTCTAGCTGTAAATTTGATTACCTTTACCTCGGCATGCGTTTCAGAGTCATTTCGTTTCTAGATATCGGTGGCAGGGCAAACGACTTTTCAGCTGATGAAACATTGATAACAATTTTTTACATTGTTCCCCCGTAAGATCTCTTGTTTAGAGGTATACATAACACTGCTCTTTAGGAAAACACGTATGGAAATCCGAGAATTTTTATAACAGTTGGCTGCGACTTCCCTTGACGCAGCAGCAGAGAGAGGTGTGTTGACAGCGGTGAAACTCAATGACAACAAAACATCCTTATTTCAGAAGAGGCTCGGTTTAGGGTGGTGGCGCTGAGGAGAAAGTCGTCGACCAGATTGTATTTTTCATCGTTACACGCGACCAGCACCTGCTACGATGGCATATGACGCCTTTGTTTGCAGAACAGGATCACCTCTGGTTCCCAAAGTCGGTACTTTCGATAGCAGGAGCCACTACTGTGACGTGTTAAAGCCTGTGGTTGGGCCCTGTATCACGAGAACATAGCGTAACACTTTATTATGTCCATGTCGTCCTGACCCATCTGCATGCGGATGTTGTTCGAGAGTTGGCTTGGCCATGTACTTCACCAGCTCTCACTCATTGAAATCACCTGGTCTTCCGTTGTTATGGGACGTCACGCCATTACTTGCAATCTACTACATTTTATGAAATCTGATGTAGAACAGATGTAATAAGATTTGACAGTCAGGCTCACTTCGACTCGATACCCAGACGCATATGAACAATTGCTGCTGCGAGAGGTAGCAGCCTTGTCTAGTACATTTCGCAGTCTGAATACCCCCAAGTCATCATCAAATTTAGTCAAGTGTTTTTACTGTTATACTGTGTATGCACAATGAGCAATATTTCGTTAATTGTTACTCTTCTTGGTATTCAATTCAAATGACCAATGTGTTATATTTCCAAAACACAATGGCCACGTTACAACGTGATTGTGTACTGCGAATTTATGAATACTGATTCAAACTGTAGTTTTTACTTTCGATTGTCTGAATATCGTCCGGACACTTTTTCTGCAAGATGTAAAAGGCTGTGTGGGACAAACGTAGGTGGTAGCAGCAGGCTCTCAGTTTTCTGATAACACAGCTTTAACGAGACTGCCGTTTCCAGCTGTAAATTTGATTGCCTTTGCAGTGGCATGCGTTTCAAAGTAATTTTGGTTCGAATTATCCGCAACAGCACATACGTACTCCGCGATCAAACACTGATAACAAACGTTTATAACATTCTCCAGTAAGATCTCTTGTTTCGAGGTACACATAACATTGGTTTTTAGAAAACACACACTAGAATCCTAGAATTTTTCATAACAGTTAGAAGAAGTTGTGGTAGTCATTTCGGGAAAATATGTTAGTAATGATCCATTTTGTGGGACAAATGGCCGCATCTCGTGGTCGTGCGGTAGCGTTCTCTCTTCCCACGCCCGGATTCCCGGGTTCGATTCCCGGCGGGGTCAGGGATTTTCTCTGCCTCGTGATGGCTGGGTGTTGTGTGATGTCCTTAGGTTAGTTAGGTTTAAGTAGTTCTAAGGTCTAGGGGACTGATGACCATAGATGTTAAGTCCCATAGTGCTCAGAGCCATTTGAACCATTTTTTTGTGGGACAAATGGACCTGTATGTCCTCATGTCACCAACAGATTTAATCGTGAATTCTTCCTGTTTCACTGTGTATGGTCAATAAGTAAAATTTCATTTTTATTATCCCTCCTGACATTCAATTTTAATGATAGTATATTACGTTTCCGGAACTAAATGGGTACGTTACGACAAGGTCGTGTACAGCGAATTTCTGGATAGTGATTCAAACTGTAGTTCTCTCTTTGCATTGTCTGAACATTGTCCGGACACCTTTGCTACACTAGATAAAAGATTGTGACGACGAGGCAGGAAGACAAGCGCAGGCGGCTGCAGCGGGAGCTCAGATTCCTGATAACACAACTGTAACGAGAGTGCCGTTTATAGCTGCAAATTTGATTGCCTTTACAGTGGCATGCGTTTCAAAGTCATTCCGTTTCCATCTATCTGCAACAGCGCAAACGAATACTCAACCGATGAAGCAGCTGGTAATAAACTTTTACATTGTTCTCCTGTACGATCTCTTGCTTCGAGGTACACGTAAGACTACTTTTTAGGGAAACATGCATTAAAATCTGAGAATTTTTTCTCCGTTTAATGGCTATACTGTTGCTTTTTACAGGTCCCCTGTCGGAATCATATTTTTATGGTAACAAATCTTTAAGTCATCCGGCTTAAAAACCTGATAAAATCTGAGAATTTTTTCTCCGTTTAATGGCTATGCTGTTGCTTTTTACAGGTCCCCTGTCGGAATCATATTTATATGGTAACAAATCTTTAAGTCATCCGGCTTAAAAACCTGATACACTGATAAGCCAAAACATTGTTATCACTGCCAACCCCTATGTTGGATTCTGCCTGGTGGCGTTGCGCACACGTGACGCGGTAACAAAAGTATATAAGAGAAGTAAACACAAACGGTCTTATTACACTTTCTTATGGTACTCCTGATATTACCTTTAAATCTATCGTATTTCTTCCGTTAAGAGCCACGCGTTGAGTTCTGTCTGCAAGTAAGTCCAGAATCCAGTTGATAATCTGGTCCAGTACCTGTTCAGCTAGTAATTTTTCACTGCGTGACAGTTGGAAACTGTAGCAAATGCCTTCCTGAAGTAGAGCTGATTCCAGATCAAGCTATTCCTCGTACAAATATAAACTATTTCAAATTATTGCAATAGTATAGAAACTGGAAAGGTTATTACGACGTATTATGACACTTTTGGAGAAAGAAAATCCTTTCTTTAAAAAATTGTAATGGATTCTGCAAACAGAGATCTTGCGAATCTCAAATCAGTCGACGCTCAGACTGATGCCGGTGATTTGAGATTCGCAAGATCTCTGCTTGCAGAATCCATTACAATTTTTTAAAGAAAAGATTTTCTTTCTCCAAAAGTGTCATAATACGTTGTAATAACCTTTCCAGTTTCTATACTATTGCAATAATTTGAAATATTTTATATTTGTACAAGGAATAGATTGAGCTGGAATCAGCTCTACTTCTAATTTATCCAATACTGCATGAGTGCACTTTCAAATAAATGAAGATAATAGTTTACGAATAATACCATCTAGTCATTAATAAAATGAACACAAAATGACTGACCTCTGTGCAACCGAAGACATAAGACATCAGTTTATCGACTGGTGTAAGTATTACTTTGCTAACACAATTTCATTAATATCAGAAATAATATTAATAGTATTTAACGTAATTACTCAGTGGCAATGTGTAGTGATAAAGGTATGTCCAAACGATGCCTCTTTCCTCGTGCACAATCGCAGACGCACGGTAATAATATCTTCAAATGGTTCTAAGCACTATGGAACTTAACATCTGAGGTCATCAGTCCCCTAGACTTAGAACTACTTAAACCTAACTAACCTAAAGACATCACACACATCCATGTCCGAGGCAGGATTCGAACCTGCGACCATAGCAGCAGCGCAGTTCCAGACTGAAGTGCCTAGAACCGCTCGGCCACACCGGCCGGCGAATAATAGGTCATGCACAAAAATTTGTGACAAGACGAATTTGCTTTCTCGTGCTCACACGTGGCCTCATTGCGCAAGCGGTCTGCTACGAATCTCTTTCTTTGCTCGGGAGCCTGTGCTGCGTTTCTTCTGATGAAAAGGTGACAGAAAAAGAAAATGCAAAACCTACTGTTGGTAAAGAAACATCTAAACAACAGAGGTACGAGAGATACAATGTGACGATAACGTTTTGTTTGCAAGTTTCAGAAGGAGGTCAGAGCGAGATTTTAGATTTTCTATTTGGGAAAGTGCAGTGGTAAGGCTGGCAATAACATTTCTTTGTCCACTTATATGCCAGTTTAAACTATTTATTTCGCATTTCAAAACGAAGCATTTCAGTGATTATTCTTGAAACTGATACATACTTAAGGGAGGTTCTTAGTTGTTACGTGAAGGTTAATCAATTTTCAGTGTGTCATTTGTATTTTATTTTATAAAAAAAAGTTACTTACACAACTTTAATCATGAAAGATTATATGTAGGTTAACATCATCGGACTAGATGTCTATGTGAATTTCATAGACGCCAGAATCCACTGGAGCTGAGGTTGGGTTTTTAATTTTGTATTTGTTTTTATCACCAATGTCCTTCATTCCTATTTCTAGTAGTTTCTTGAAGAACTACACATTATCCGTTATTTTCTTTGTTCAGATATCAGGCTCCTCAGTTGTAGTTCTGTTTAGTGGTGATAGCAGGAATATTCGTCCACATTTTTCATATACACATTTCATAAATATCTACATTATCCTTCTTTGTTCTGTTACTTCGAAACTTACGGTATCTTATTTATTAGACTGATATGACCGGAGACCTTTAATCTAATACTTGACGTTCAGGTCTTCACATCTCAAATTTTTATTCGTATAATCTTAGAAGCAGCATTCCATTAAACTTTTCTTTTTCTGTAATTATCGATAAATTTAATCGCGCTTCCCTGAATTGTACAGACTATGCTGCACATAAAAAGCTTCACAGCATAACCTCTACCCATTTCACAATGACACACACATGGGCCCCAGTTGCCTGGCGTCTGATAAAAAGCGCAAAGATTCCCACCGAAGGCAGGAAGGAATGAGCCTTACGCAAGGCCTCCATTTCCCGAAAATTACTCACTCACAAATGGGCACCCGTAGTTGCACAGTTGGAAATTTAGTACATTCTCTAAGACGAATAGTAAACAGTCGTCGAGTGGACCCATCTTAATAACGGCTCTTTCAAACTACACAACATCCAAAACTAATGCGCGAACACCCCTTACATTTGCTAAGGAATCTGCAGTATGTAGCATATAATAATACGTAATATTAAAGTTACATCAACTGTGATTAACTGCAAGTCTATCTCTAAATTACTGATCACTCATTGTTTCCTTAGCACTGCAGTCATGTAATCCACCATAATGAGGAAGCAAAGAAACAGCACTAAATAATATGAAGATCAAGTGTTTCATCTACCTAAAAAGACATTAATTACTTACTAACGGATGTTTCTTAAACAGTTCTGTGTTCACCCAGTATCTCGTCCATGACAAGTTCCAGCAACAATTTTGCATTTTGTGAAGTGAGTAGGAGAAGTGTAGTCTGTATCCAGTAGCTCCATCTCTAAATTTGAAGATGACCAAAAACTTTTACTCATGTAATGTATCAAACAAAAAGGTCTGGAATGTATAATTATCTAACACAACTGATTGTCACGTATAGAAGACAGAAACACTCCTTGTTTTAAGCATTTTGTATTTGTCACAACTGTACATTATGTACATTTCAGGCAATAATTACACTCATTTTCAGAAAAAAACAGAACACCTTGAACGAATAGAAATTGAACGTCCATATTCACACATCATGTACATCAGTATGTTCAGCAGAATGATTAGCATTTCAGTCATCTCGGTTCGGCATGCGTGCGGTTGCCTAGAAGGCACAGGGTCCGCCATTGGCGCTGATAACTTATTCCATGTGTGACGGCATCGGCGAGTATAAGGCTTGAATGACGCCCTGTGGTATAACCATCCATGCCGCATTCACCTGGTTCCAAAGTTCATCTGTGGAGGTTGGCATTGCTTCACAGCACTGCAGTCGTTTCGCTATATCCCACACATTTTCAATTGGTGACAAGTCTGGTGATTTGGCGGGCCAGGGCAAAAGAAGGACGTCCTGTGACACCAAGAAGGCACGTGTTCGGGCAGCAACATGTGATCGTGCACTGTCTTGCTGAAAAATGTCGTCCGGGGTTTCGTGCAGAATGAGTATGGCTATGGGGCGCAGGGTGACATTCATGTAGGTCACAATGGTCACAGTGCTCTGGATACGCACCAATTGTGATTTGTGGTTGAACCCAGTAGCACCTCACACCATAAGGCCTTGCGCTGGCGCTCTATGTCTTGTGTGAATGCAGTCACTGTGATGCTGCTCAGCCCGCATCTAGTGGTCGTGCGGTAGCGTTCTCGCTTCCCACGCCCGGGTTCCCGGGTTCGATTCCCGGCGGGGTCAGGGATTTTCTCTGCCTCGTGATGGCTGGGTGTTGTGTGCTGTCCTTAGGTTAGTTAGGTTTAAGTAGTTCTAAGTTCTCGGGGACTGATGACCATAGATGTTAAGTCCCATAGTGCTCAGAGCCATTTTTGATGCTGCTCCTCCCGCCTGCGGCGAACAAAAATGCGGCCATCATTTTCAAACAAACAGAACCTGGATTCATCTGAAAACATTATCTGATTCCATTCCTGTCCGCAGTGACATCGTTCGATACACCATTGCCGTCTAGCATGTTTCTGCACGTTCCTCAAAGGCAGGAGGAGAAGTGTACAAAAAAATGGTTCAATTAGCTCTGAGCACTATGGGACTTAACATCTGAGGTCATCAGTCCCCTAGAACTTAGAACTACTTAAACCTAACTAACCTAAGGACATCACACATCCATGCCCGAGACAGAATTCGAACCTGCGACCGTAGCGGTCGCGCGGTTCCAGACTGAAGCGCCTAGAGCCGCTCGGCCACATCGGCCGCGGGAGAAGTGTACGACACGTACGTAACCTACTCTGTAATGAACAGTGACGGACTGTAGCCTCTGATATTCTGCTATGTATTACACTGTTCCACTTTTGTTCCAGAGCCGAGGACGGCGCAGATCTGTCCTGAAATGCCATTCGGATCAGGTGTCGATCTTTTCTGGGGGGGGGGGGGGGGGCAGTCTGGGTGATGCGACCTGGCCCATCTCGTCGTGTTCTAAGGCCTTCCGTGAACCATTTTGTACACTCCCTTCGCACTGCCGAAACACTTCGTCCCACACTAGCAGCAATTTCTCGAATGGATGCATCACATTCTCTCGTGGCAAATAAAGTATCCTCTTTCAAAACGAGAGCCGCAGGCACATTTTACGGGTAGGTAGTGCTGCGCCACAGTATCGAAGCTGACCTGGAACCCGTGCGCCGACATTGTTCGAATGCTAATCATTTCTTCAGATCATACTAATGTATATTTCCTGTGAATATGAACGTCGTATCTCTGGGTCGTTCAAGGTGTTCTTTTTTCGGAACGTGAATGTAAACGTAAGTGGCACAATGTCTGTAGTAGCGCTGTGAGCACATTTCACCCTTTCTCTTTATTTCTCTCTTCATTACAACTATTACTTTTCTTCCATTAATCACGTACGGTAGAAACGACTTAACGTAAGTGGATGGTCGGGAGCTACACTGTACGAAACGATTAGAGGAACATGATTTCGGGCGTACACCATACCCCATTGAGCAATATGTGAGAGCTGGATATCTTTCCAAATTATACTACTACGTTTCAAAATTTAAGTAGAGAACAAAACATTATTACGTCTTCGAACGTCTACATAAAAAGTCCTCAAATGTCTGACAGGTTGGGTTGGGTTGTTTTGGGGAAGGAGACCAGACAGCGAGGTCATCTGTCTTATCGGATTAAGGAAGGATAGGGAAGGAAGTCGGCCGTGCCCTTTCAGAGGAACCATCCCGGCATTTGCCTGGAGTGGTTTAGGGAAATCACGGAAAACCTAAATCAGGATGACCGGACGCGGGATTGAAACATCGTCCTCCCGAATGCGAGTCCAGTGTCTAACCACAGCGCCACCTCGCTCTGTCTGACAGGTATCGAAAACGAAGTGGAAACTATCATTCATTCCGTCATTCCGGGTGCTTTTCATTGAACTTGGAGAACTTCAATAACTTGTCTGCGCGTGTAGCATTTATTACTGCCTCACACCTACATGGTGTGCTCTGTACAAGTCTACAGAGGTTACTCTCTGTTATCCGTTCCCATTCTTCACTGATACCCCATGAGAATTCTTGGATGGTCTGTAGTGGAACAGGACGACCACAAACACGTCTGTCTGGCACGCCCCACATGTGTACGGTGGCGTTTGGGTCGGGAATTACCATCAGTCATTCCGTTACTTCAATGGCCAGGCTTCTCAAGGCATCCTTGCTGATGCCTGCCACATAGGCCTTGGCGGTAGCAGGAATTCAGTGCCACCACCATATGCAGCACCACCACATGGGCCAACAGGATCCGTTCGATGTAATGTCTGGCGGTAAGGCGACCATCTGAAGCATTCCCACAACTTTACAGAGCCTTGAAAATCTGTCGATTTCCTGGACAACATTTGGCAAATACCACTCACCATTGGTATCCGCACACGAACACCGGCGTCACCTAGCATCAGAGGGTATCTGGATAGGTCTGAGAATAACACGTTTCGCCAGTGACGAAGTTGCCAGTTGACACGGAAATGGAAGAACTGAAGGCGAGCTCCAAGACGTTGTCGTGTCGAGTGGGGTACTTGACCATGACGTGTGGGTCGTAAGGTCCTTTCTCGTATCCTGTTCATTACAGTCTGGGTGGAAACAGCGGCACCAGTGGCCCTCCTGAGAACGTCTTGCAGTGCTATAGCAGTACCATACGACGCCGCAACGCAACGATGCCGCAACGCAGAGATAGCCAGGTATCGGTCTTTATGGGGCGGGGAGGGGGGGGTGTAATATGTACGACAAATGGAGAGGCATTCGTATCTGCAGCAATATAATCGAAAGTCCATCTTTTTTTTATCAAAAAGCCCGCCCTTGCAACTTTCACTGCTTTAATTTGATGCACAGTATGTGCTTGGTTGAATACAACGCCCAGAAGTGACAACTGCCATATGTGTACCTCACTAGGAAACACTGGGACAAAGGTACTCACGTCCTTCTCAGGAGTCGCCTGACATAATACAGCCAGTAGATGGCAACTGAATTTAATTCTTCCCTAAATTCTCAGGAGTCGCCTGACATAATACAGCCAGTAGATGGCAACTGAATTTAATTCTTCCCTAAATTGACAGCGTAGAACTCAAGCCATGCAACAACACCACAGGTAGCACCTGCAACAAAACAGGGCCGGCCGGAGTGGCCGACCGGCTCTAGGCGCTACAGTCTGGAACCGCAAGACCGCTACGGTCGCAGGTTCGAATCCTGTCTCGGGCGTGGATGTGTGTGATGTCCTTAGATTAGTTAGGTTTAACTAGCTCTAAGTTCTAGGGTACTGATGACCTCAGATGTTAAGTCCCATAGTGATGAGAGACATTTCATTTCAACAAAACAGGCACCTACAAGATAACGGAGCAAAGTGTACTGTAACAGTATTTTTTACATTTACTTTTAAAACAATTCAGAAAGAAATTACAAAATTAATGTACAGGAAAATCGCGACATAAAACAAATCTTCGTGATTTTTTCCACGTATGAATAATGGCACCACACATACCCTACATCCTTCAAGACAGTAGGCGACATTTTACCAGTTATTTTCCGAGTTCCTGCAGCTTAAATTGGATTGCTTGGTCGATTTTGTCGTGTATAACTCCTTTCGTTTGACTTCTGACCAAGATTTTCATTTCCAGTATTCTAATTTCCACTTGTTGACTATCGACATCCACTGACAAACTTTAACTTCACGACATGTTATGGTAGGCCATACGGAATGATCTGGCGCCACCATCACCAAACATCTTACTTCTCATGTAGTGCTGCCATTTTTCACCTGGGAAAATGTGCACTGACTGTTTGTCCCGAAGCCAGTTACACAAATCAACAACATATTAAAATACTCTCCCTCTTTAAACGAAGATCGGTTTTCAGCATGAAATTGCAAAGCTGACAGTAGAATGACCACATTTACAATACACATTTACAAAATCCATACAAATATTAAAAATGTATGCATGTATGTTTGACATGCACGATATACTTTAACCATGGCGGCACGTCAATAGTTCACAAACTTAGCCGTTAGCTTCCGCCTTCAACCGAAAGCCAATTACAATGCCCCTTCTATACGTCATTAAAACAGCTTCGTTTCCGATTTACGACAACAACTGCACTTTTTTCCGCGTCTCCCTGACACTCTTCATATATCCCCTAATTCTTTCGAAAAGTTTGAAGATATTCGAATAGTTATAAAAATCCATGCTGTTCCTACTGCTATTTAATTTTAAGTCAGTGTATGGAGTGCCCTGAAATGGGACCTACACTCAACTGCAGGAAAACCGAGTGTACATATGAGATCAGTAGGATGTGGTTCAAACTTATCTAAGTATATTTATAGAGAACTGAATATGGAAATAAGAAAGTGAGATGCATTACACTTTTTACAGTAAAGTTGTTAAGATTCGCATTTGAAAACCACATGACACCTAGTGTTGTGGGGAAACGTATCTTACCTTACTCCGATCGTGTCACCGATCATCTTAATATTATTTCCATACCTTTCCCTCCACCCCACAGCTGCCCAACTGTAAACATTCATTCTGACTATATTACATTCACTGCAAGCATTTTCTGAAATTTGTAACACACACCAAATCCTCACGTCTCTGTCCACCGAACATGTAAAGGAAACATTGGAATACTTGCAATATAGATACATTGTGTACATGTGGTAATATACTCAGTGCAGTCACATTAATGTGACCACGTGTCAATAGCCTGAATAACCATTTTTTTTCAGCGCGGGCGGCTAAGAGACATGCAGAAAGAGTGTCAGTGAGGTTCTGGAAGGTAAGTACAGGGATGTGAAGCCATACGTACTCCATTGTTGTGGCCAGCTGTTCTAGGTTTCGCGGTTGATGTTCCATCGCGCGAACAGCCCGATCGAGGTGGTGCTACAGATTCTGCATTGGGCTAAAATCCTAGTAGTTTGATGGCGAGGGGAGTGCAGTAAACTCATGCCGATGCTGTTCGAACAACACATATACAATGCGAGATGTGTGAAACTTTGCTTAGTCCTGCTGATAGATGCCCTTCTTTTGAGGAAAAACAAACTGCCTGTCTAGGTGGACATGGTTCCCAAGGATAGATGCGCACTTAGGTTGATCCACTGTGCCTTCCAGATGACAGAAACATTCCCCAGACCATAACGCTCCCTCCTCCGGCCTGGAACCTTCTGGCGATTTTTGCAGTGTGTTTTCTTTCAGACATTTCAAGCCATACATACCAATGACCATCTGAATGATGGAGCATAAACCGTGATTCGTGTTAAATGGCCATCTGTCGCCCATCAATTGACATCCAGTTGCGATATTGGGGTGCAAATTGCAGCCTTCGTCGCCGACAAATAGCAGTCAGCAGGCGCCTGCTGTGGTAGCCCATATGGAGCAACGTTTGCTGAGCGGTCGTTGAGGAGACGTTACTGGTAGGCACTTCGTTCATCGGGTTGCTCAAGAGTTGCACGTCGACTCGCCCATACACATCTTCGCAGGCGCGATTCACGCCTGCCATCAATGGGCCGCGGTACATCACAGTTGCCTCGGCGCCGGTTTTGGATTGCGCCATTTTCACATGCACGATATACTTTAGCCAAAGCGGCACGTAAATAGTTTACAAACTGTGGTGTGCGTACTGTAAGACCTTCGGTACGCACACCATCAGATTATTTGACTTGTCGCTCTAACGAAGTAGGCGAGTGTCAGCAATATGTCTCGTGGTCTTATCGTGGCGTGTTTATCTTCTGCCGTTAGGTCAGACGATAGAAATGCCACTTGCACGCTCAGAGTAGCAGATTGACGGTGACCAACTTTAAACAGAACTTGATTAATTTTCACACACATTTATTAAAATAATAACAAGCATAGAAATAACTTAACTTGGTTCTGGATGCTATTTACAGTTGACAGTCTGAAGTTCCTTTGGTCTTGGTACGTTAATCTTATTCTCACATATCTCTGACACTTGACACAGTGTCTATACATTTCTCTTCTTGGCTATGTACAGGAATATGATTATCTTATTAGGCGCAGACTGAAACTTGACTATAGACTGGTACAGACTAATGCAGACTTGTACAGACAGCTGCAGATAAATGCAGACTGATGCAAACTAATGCAGACTGAATAATCGGAGGTCTGTACACTCATTATAATACCTCGCGCGTTCAGGTATCACTGCGGGAGTGTGATCCGCGAGGAGAAAAGGTTCTACGTTAGCAGCAATCTCATTGGCTGCGTTACATATTAATATGCCGATCGGCGGAAGCAAAATTTGGTCCGTCTTTATGGCAGCGCCATCTCGTAGTGCGGAGACGGACGAGCGCTGCACCTGCGCTGTTGTGCTTAGCGGGGCGCGCTCTAGTGGGAAAGTTGTGTACGCGCTGACTACGCGGAACTATGTACACAACGCAAACTCTGCAGTTTCGGAAGTGCTTCCACCTTGGCCCGAAAGCCAATTATCATGCCCCTTTTAGATGTCATTAAAGCAGCTTCGTTTCCGCTTTACGACAACAACTGCACAGTGTTCCGCGTCCCCCTGACACTCTTCATATATCCTTCGCTGCTAATGCTGCCAATTGCCGTCTGTGAGTGGTTATTGACGTAGAACATTAATGTGACTGGACCGTGTAAGATCGTGAGTGCTAAGTGTACGAAACACGTCACGCACTGTTGGTCACGCTGAAATAAACCATTATACTATTCCAGTGAGTTTAAAATACGAGAAGTAGTTTAAAACAAGATTTTAAGTTATTGATCTCATGCAGAAAAATAATAAGCATTAACTGTGCATTATTAAAAAAAAAAGTGTGTGAAATCTTATGGGGCTTACCTGCTAAGGCCATCAGTCCCTAAGCTTACACACTACTTAACCTAAATTATCCTAAGGACAAACACACACACCCATGCCCGAGGGAGGACTCGAACCTCCGCCGGGACCAGCCGCACAGTCCATGACTGCAGCGCCGTTAGACCGCTCGGCTAATCCCGCGCGGCGTGCATTATTAGCTACCTATCTGCGACTGTGCTCACTTGAATGACTTCAACAGTTTTTTAGAAACTTTTAATGGACAAATTGTTATTTAATTGCACACGACCTAAAATGTTTTTGGTTGTAACGGAAAAACTCCCAGTCCTTTGACTTACCAGCTAACATTGACGAAAATGTTCAAGTGGACTGAAAATGTTTTGCTTACTATCTTGTTAGTCATCAGTCTGATAGGGAATCGAACTACACTTTTTACCAAAGACTGCTTGGGTTTACGTGATAAATGATATTGTTTCATAAAGTCGCCTGTTGACGCAGGTCTCTGGATCTACGACCGACGGTCGTTTAGTGGTTTTATGACGTTTCACCAGCAAGCATAGCTCGCATTGCCAAAGATTTACCCTCTATCGCTGGTTGTGGATTCCACGGTACTAAAATTTTTGAGGCGTGGAACTAACATCTCCGTCTAGCTAAGCGGATTTCATACTATACTAAAATCATATAAAATAATTGTCGTGATCCCAAAATTGACACCAATCATCGAGTTTAACCATAAGTTAGCATTGTCCGATCGTCTGGAAATACATATTTACTAGGTTTAGTTCTCCCGAGAAATCCCAAGCAAAAAGTTAACTCTCACTACGCTGTCACTCTGAAATCAAATCACACCAACTTTAGTATTATGTAACTGAAACATCAAATTTCGGTTAATACACAGGCTAGACATTTGAGCGGATGGAAAACTTCCATAGAATGTGGGATCTAAAAACAGAGGATTTTCTCAGCCACTTTTACTGTAGATTTAATACGTGTCATTTATTACAAGATTGACCCTGCAAAATGCAGTTACCCAAAAAACTTTCTAGCACTTGCAAATCCAGTAATTGCAGTTTTCATTCTCACGAGAACCTGTTCAGAGCTACAGAACTAATGTCCCCAGACAGATATACATTATTGGTATTTCCTTCAGTTTCATCAGTTCGTTAGTTTAATCTCTATCATTAGCATCCAGTTAACCACGTGAAGAATAAAACAGTGATAGTGTTTGTCTATCTATGTGTTTTATTTTTAAAGTCTCCCATCGCGGTGTGACTGTATGTGAAGGGTAATCTCAGGAACGGATGTAAAGGTTTTGATACAGTTGTCATTAAGGTATATACTGAATCACGAGAAGGGTTCGTGTAGACTAATCACTTGATAATTACAGTAATTATGAGTGGGAAATACGTGTATTGTTACCTGTTCCATATTTAATTAGTGTTTGTTATGACATCTTGTGGCAATTATGGGAGCTACGTGTTGGTCAGCTATTGAGGAGATCGTATCTTGTGGGAAAAACAGTTAGCAGTAAAGTGAACAGCCGCTGGAACTCTACAGAGCAACGAAGCCTGACCATAATCTGTGCATATCTACAGAGTGGTCAGAAACAGTCTTAAAACCTTGTAGGGTGCTGCAGGGTAGGTTGCGCTCAGAAATAACTGTTAAGATAAACATTCGATACGTTGCGCCGCTTCCGATTTAATTGGCATTGGAGTTAGCCAGCCAACTTGTTGGCCGGCCTGAGTAGCCGTGCGGTTCAAGGCTCTACAGTCTGGAGCCGAGCGACCGGTACGGTCGCAGGTTCGAATTCTGCCTCGGGCATGGACGTGTGTGATTTCCTTAGGTTAGTTAGGTTTATGTAGATCTAATTTCTAGGGGACTGATGACCTCAGAAGTTAAGTCCCATAGTGCTCAGAGCCATTTTTTTCAGTCAGGTTGTTGCGCGCGTAAATTCAAGCAGCCTGCCACAGTGTCGACAAATGTGTTCTTAGTTTGGTTTCCTCAAACCGAGCAAACGTAGTGTTTGCTCACCTATCTTGAAATTATCGCTTCCAAAAATGTCACATTTCAACTACAATGATCATTTCAAAGATAGGCAACTCACGGACCCACAGACGTCAGTGTGTTACCAGATTTTACCACGTGCAGGTGCTTGAATTGGTACGCGCAACGGTCTGATTGACTAACTTCAATGTTAATTCAATCGGAAACGGTGCAAGGTATTGAATTTTTTTCTCAACAATAATTTTACAGAACAGCCTATCCTGCGTCACCCTTACAGGGTCTTCAGACTGTTTCTAACCACACTGCATATCTATACATGCTACAGCCCCAGTGAAGACTAATCTCAGAAACTGCTGTAGGGATTTTGATACGGTTATCGTTAATAAATAAACTGATTCACGAGGAAGGTTTGTGTATATATTTTATTACGACTACGCCATAAAAGCCAAACTGCCGTAGTTACATCATGCTGCCCGTGCAAGGGGCCCTGAATGCTTTGCTAATACATCCTCTGCGAATAATACGAAGAAATGCGCTCTGAAGTTTCTACATTTCTCCACCGAGTAAAATCATTGGCTGGTAATTTAAAACGAAAGGGCCCAAGTTATAAAGGGCATACACGCCGAAAGAAGCACATTGGTTCTGTCTGTAGGAAAAGTTTATGGGACAGTTGTTAGGAAACGTTCTGTGGATGGCAGCTCATCCGCCAACCAGACACGAAACGCCGCGTCAGCTGCAGTGAGGCAGGAGATTAAGGCAGCCGTAGAAAATCAGAGGAACTGGGACTGGGCATAGCTCGTGTTCAAGCTAAAACCTGCCGACGGCAACGCCTGGAGAGTCGTTAAAAGCTTCCTGCGCCGCCGACAGCGCATTGCGCCGCTGTAAGTCGGCAATTACTCGTCTACGAACCAGATAACAAAGCCAGCGTGCCGGCCGACGCATTCGCGGACATTTTCACGCCGGTAGCCGATATCGCCTACGATAACAGAGTCCAACGGGTTGAGCAGCATTTGCCAACCTTTCTGGCTTCTAGCACTTTCCTATCCTTGCACGACTCACGCCACACCCAAACTTCCATGTGTCGTCAACCATGCACCTGCGATTTATACTCGTACATCCATAACTTATATTCCTGTACAGGTTAGACGTTGTGCTTGAAAGTCTTTTGCCTGGTATCGGCAGATAAATACGGTCTTGCAGTGCTTGTGTTATTCTGATTACGCTGCAAAGTTCCTTTGGACATGCATACCCCGAAAACCGATAATAACCCACGACAGGCAACCAGTTACCTGTCCATCATCTACATCTACATCTACATGGATGCTCTGAAAATCACATTTAAGTGCCTGGCAGAGGGTTCATCGAACCACCTTCACAATTCTCTATTATTCCAATCTCGTACCGCGCGCGGAAAGAACGAATACCTATATCTTTCTGTACGAGCTCTGATTTGCCATATTTTATCATGGTGATGGTTTCTCCCTATGTAGTTCGGTGTCAACAATTGGTTCAAATGGCTCTGAGCACTATGCGACTTAACTTCTGAGGTCATCAGTCGCCTAGAACTTAGAACTAATTAAACCTAACTAACCTAAGGACATCACATACATCCATGCCCGAGGCAGGGTGTCAACAACATATTTAATGATGTTCACCCCAAATCCTGTATCATTTCAGTGACACTCTCTCCCCTATTTCGCGATAATACAATACGTGTTGCCCTTATTTGAACTTTTTCGATGTACTTCGTCAATCCTATCTGGTAAGGATTCCACACCGCGCAGCAGTATTCTAAAAGATGACGGACAAGCGTAGTGTAGGCAGTCTCCATTGTAGATCTGTTACATTTTCTAAGTGTCCTGCCAATAAAAAAGCGTCTTTGATTAGCCTTCCCCACAACATTTTCTCTGAGTTCCTTCCAATTTAAGCTGTCCGTAATTGTAATTACTAGGTATTTAGTTGAATTAACGGCCTTTAGATTTGACGAGTAACCAAAGCACTCATGTGGATGACCTTACACTTTTCGTTATTTAGGGTGAACTGACAATTATTTCACCATACAGATATCTTTTCTAAGTCGTTTTGCAATTTGTTTTGACCTTCTGATAACTTTATTAGTCGATAAACGACGGCTTCATCTGCAAACAATTCACAGACGGCCGCTCAGATTGTCTCTCAAATCGTTTATATAGATAAGGAACAGCAAAGGGCCTCTAACACGACCTTGGGGAACGTCAGAAATCACTTCTGTTTTAGTCGATGACTTTCCGTCATCTACTACGAAATGTGCCATCTGTGACACGAAATGACGAATCCAATCACATAACTAAGGCGATATTCCATAAGCACATAATTTCACTACAAGCCGCTTTTATGGCGCAATGTCAAAAGCCTTCCGGAAATCCAGAAATATGGAATCAGTTTGAAATCCCTTGTCAGTAGCACTCAACACTTCATGCGAGTAAAGAGCTAGCCTACTCCCTTCTCTCTCGAATGTTTTTGAGAGGCTGGACGCTAGGAGACCTATGCTACGCGTCACACAGGAGAAAGTCGTACTAGCCGAACAGTTTATGTTGCTGAACGGTCACTTTACCTTTCACCAAAGCTGCGACTGGTGGAACCGGCAGTGACGGCGCTGGAAACAAGGGAGTGCCTTGGGGTTATGTTCTTAGACGTTTCCAGGGCGCGAAGACCTCGTGTACAATCTCTTTTTGCACGGGAAGGAGGAGGAGGAGGAGGAGATTAGTGTTTAACGTCCCGTCGACAACGAGGTCATTAGAGACGGAGCGCAAGCTCGGGTGAGGGAAGGATGGGGAAGGAAATCGGCCGTGCTCTTTCAAAGGAACCATCCCGGCATTTGCCTGAAGCGATTTAGGGAAATCACGGAAAACCTAAATCAGGATGGCCGGAGACGGAATTGAACCGTTGTCCTCCCGAATGCGAGTCCAGTGTGCTAACCACTGCGCCACCTCGCTCGGTATTTGCACGGGATATCGATGTCAAATGTGGTCCTTCTTGCGTCCTACCTTGCTGGAAGGGCCTTCCATGTGAGAGTACACCAAGGAGCGTCCACTGACCGGCGGATACGTGCAGGGGTACCGCAGGCGTTGGTGATCGGCCCAATGCAGCACTCCCCATACAGTGCCGACGCACCAAAGGTTGCGTGCGCTTGGAGTTGGCTACCTACACCGACGATACAATGACGTTCACCCACAGCGTGAGCGTTCAGGCAATGAGACGCCACCTACAATTCGGGTGCTACGTAATGCGGGAATTGGCAAGGATATGGCGACATAAATTCAGGCAGCAGTCTTCACCCGAAGAAAGGCTCCAGACCTGCCGCCTGTTAACACCATGGAAGGTCTAATGCCATGGACGCAGACTGAGAAATACCTCAGGGTGATCCTAGACCAAAGACTCACCTGGGCCCCACATATACATCATGTCAACAATATAGCAGTGGGGTGTGTCCGTGACCTGTATCCTCAGCTCCTCAGCTCAGAGCACAGTCGCTGCTGCCGGTGCACCACGTCATTACGGTCTATCAAGCACTGGTCAGACCAGATTTAAAGTACGCACCCGTGGAGTGCGGAAAGGCCGTTGACTCTCGCACCTTGACGCTTCAGAGGGTGTAGAACCGAGGGATATCAGAAAATTACACTTCGTGAAATTTGCATCCAACCAGAAAGCCGTGAAATTTGGGCATAATTTTTCCTGGAAACTACCTGCTCATTACGTCAGATCTTACCTGCACTACGAGTCCTTGATTGACCAGTCTCTCCAGCCACAGTGGGGTGCTAGGCGTCAACGTCACCATGCAAATGACCAACGCGAACAAAATATCCTACTACAGTATTCCACTATCTGTGTTGTTCAGAAATATGGTGCAAAGTAACGTAGTTTAGAAAAACACAAGCAGTATCGCATTTTTCCGTAGAAATCGGGCAAGTGACTGTCAGTTGGCAGGCACAATGTTGCTGACGAATGGAAATTTGAGTCTGGTCGTCAGTAGTGCTCCGACAGTGGGGTGTCATCAGTAAAACTCAGCAGTATAAATCTTAAAACAACTACACTGACAAGATGTAATAGATTTCCAAATTTTTGAACACCTTCATTATAACACTGCTATTACATCATATGATTTTGCCTTACGTCCAATAAGTGAAGACTAACCTGGAAGGTCAGGAAATTTTACAGCTAGTAGAGTGAGTGTTTTCAATGGCAAAAAGCGTATCAAGTATGGGGGTGAGGAGGATTGATGAGTGGTTGAAGATAATAAAAAGGTACAGTGAATTTAATATAAATTGTTTTGAAAAGGGAAATAACTTATTTGCATTGCAACGTTGTTCTCTTACACTTTATACCATGAGATACAGGTTTTCCATGCAGTAATTTTTGTCACTGACACCCACGGATATATGCACTTCTGTTGCCCAATACTGCAATATTACTGACTGAAAGCAATCTACAGTCTTGTTTTCCAGTGTAAATCGGTATCACATGTAGCAGTTAGACAACCACTGTTCAAAAATTAGTCGTGACACAGTGCAAATCTTCATACGTAGTGTGGTTCGCAATATCGGCAATCCTGTTTGAACCCTTTTGACAGAACGTGGAATAGTACATTTTGTCAGTCTGATATATGTGGCTGCTCCATACTGGCAACAGAAATCATCTTGCAGTAAGCTGTATCACAGTTTGCCTTATAGTGTTTTGCTGCAGTATGAAATGTGAATGGAGATTGCGCAATTTATTGTACAGTTACTTAAAAATCAATGTATATTTTGCATTTTTTTAAATAGAATAAATGAATTTATTCTTGGTTGTGAACAAACACTGTTCTTCTTACAAAAGTGAAAACACAGCAAAAATTTGAAGAGGTTTTAACAGCATTATACTCTTTAAATGTGACTTATCTGACTATTGCAAATAGAGTAATGATTTTTAAATTGCTAAATTATGCACAAGAGATAGTGTAAATGAGCAGCTAGTTATTCTTTTTGGACTGTGTAGCCAGTTTACAGGGCATATTCACTTTACCACATATATTTGTGAAATTGAAAATATTTAGGGATTAATGTGTACATTTTGGAGCAATGAATTGCCCTCAGACACTTTTATGTACTGTGAAAACACCATCATGCCTAGAAGAATTAAGTCAAGAGAGTAACATTTAGAAACCAGTTTCAATAAAAATTAATTCCATAGATAAAATGCGGTCCTGGGAAAGACTGCTAGTAATACATTTGGTATCATTGTTATTATCCTTTTGGTCCAGTGGCTCCTTATTTTCAGGCTCTGTCTTACTTGTTCTATTGAATTTAGAATTAATTTTTACATCTCAAAGAAAAGATATTTTAGGTTTCGGAATAACTGGACGTTTATTTCATTCTAAACTCCATGAATGTGTCTCAAAAAAAATAGATAATATAAAATGCTGTAGAAGTTTTGATATCAATGGAGTCGTAATGGAAATAGTGTGTGGATATGGATTGTTCAATAATGTCTGGATTTCTATAGTCATGGCACGGGCAGGGGTCATTTGGCTCGGAGGTTATTTTGCCATACTGGCACTGTTACCGTGCAAACCTTTGGCTGCTAGGTGAGACTTACGTTCCACGCTTGGCATTTGTTTCATCTCCCTCACTCCCTCTCCTTCCTTTCTCTCTCTTCACATGACAGTTTCTGCTAGAGGAGCTGCACACAGAAATTGAAAAGATGGTCGATTGCTTGACTGTTCAACAGTGAGCACAAATTGCTGCATGTTACATGTTATCAAATGTGGAATTCTGATGACCTGGTGCAGAGGTGGTGGCATTTGGTGAGTGGAGTGAGTGCCACAATTTGTCTATAGACAATAAAGAATTGTCACTGAAAGTTAATGACCACGAGCTGGTTAAAAAAAAAACTGGCCTCCAATCCATGTCTCAATCTGATGATAAAAGTTAAAACTGTGAAGGAAATATTTGTATGCAGCCCTTTGAAATCAACATGCTAGGCCGCAACTCAAAGTGGACTAACAAGGTACACGGTACATGAGATGCTACATAATGAATTGGGTTTTCGTATATGGAAACTTCGTCATGTGCAGCAGCTGTCACTGGAAGACAGTGATCACCGAATGGAGCACGGGGAGTCAGTGTTCAGTTGGCACGAAGTTTGGTCCCAGTTGTTTAATAACATCCTCCTGAGTGATGAGGTGTATTCCATATCGGAGGTTTTCTAAATCAACTCAGTTGCCACTATTTGGTGGAACGGGATGCTGGTGTTAGGGTGGAGAAGATACAGTCCCGCTGAAAAGTGACAGTGTGGTGAGGAATGACTGCCACAAATTTTACTGGGCCATTATCATCTGTGATGCCATGAACACAGCCAACTGGTTCATTCCTCTTCGAACACCGAGCGGGAAGGTTCTTGTTTATTTCACTTGCCGCAGCGTCGATTGTGAGGAGTTTTCCTCATTTGTGTTGTTCTGTTTGCCGAGTGAGTCGTAGCGCCTCCGCTCTGCCTTACTGTCTGTTTATGTTCGTCTACTTGCAGCGGCGTCGGCCGCTCCGCTATGGCTACCATGGTTTCCACGTGTATTCTACGGAAAGGTACTGTAAGCTTTACTTTCGATGAAACAACGCGACACGTGGAGCCCGGGTCTCTAGAAATCCACGTTTGGCTTGTCGATACAATTCATGTGAACTCTGATCAGGTCCACACCGCTTATTGTAATGCAGAACGAGTACGTGTTTTACATGAAATTTATGGATCCCCTTCACGTTGAAAGACTGCTGTCGTGACATGGTTCTCAAGTCCCATTCAAGCATCGCGATAATTCCGATAGTATGGTGTCCCTCGCAGAAGCTGAAATTGAATATATAAATGTTCGAGTGTTCAACCTCCCGCCGGAAGTTGGTGACAACTTTCTAAAGGACATATTGACTCCTTATGGTAACGTGAAAAACGTCCGTCGTGAACTCTGGTATACTCAACAGATTACAGTCTCATAGTGGAATTCGTTCCATGCAAATGCATGTCAAACGCAATATTCCATCACATTTACGAGTGTGTGGTTACCGCGTCCGTGTCATGTATACTGGTCAAGAGGGAATCTGCTTCCTATGTAGTGAAAGTGGACACGTTCGCTCTAATTGTCTGCGGAGGGTTTTTATATTAAAGTCGTCATTACTGAAGCGTCGCAAACTGATGGTTGCTGATCTTGCTCCTTCTACTCCCGCCGAATGACCTGCTTCTGCTTCGGATTATAATGAACATACAGTCAGTTCTGATAATCGTGTCAATGAATTTCCGCCGTTACTTCCGCGAAAGGTTCAGAAACCTATGATAGAACCTGTAACGGTGATAAACAACCGACTTCGTACTCAGGATGGTGATGGTGAGGCTTTGGCTGTGCCTTCTGCGCCAACCTCCTCCGCAAAGACTGTGTCCCCTGCTCCTCTCGATGCTACAATACCTCCCGTCCGTGGTACAGTGAGTGGCGAAGAAGTAATCTCCAGCATCCCTCCTGCTCTCGAAGTGGCTTCTTCTGAGCTGCCTGTGTGTGGAGAGAGAGCTGAGTCCCCCTTTTCGTCTTTGTGACCTCCGTTACAGTCTGAGAAGATCCAATGTCCTCCTGCTCCTTCGGCTTCAGTCGCCGACTGTTTCCTGCATTTGCCGACTACAACAACTCCCGAGGAGAATAAAATTAGCAACCAAGTATCACATATGGCATTGGTAGTTCCACAGAGTGCTTCCGCCTTAGTGACTAGATCTGTATTACATGATCCTAGTTCTGAGGGACAGGAATCTGTGCCTATGACCCCTCCCACACCTCCTTCTGCAGAGGCCGCCATCCCACGTAGCCGAATGACCGTGTGGTGGCACGTAATAAATCTCAGAAAAAAGGTTGCATTGACGGTGGTTCTGGTTCCCTGATGTCTGATTCATCTATGGATTCCGCAACGGGCCTTGGCTCTCAGCTGTCTACCTAATTCTACTCGGACGTTCCGTACATCGTTGTATAGCTGTGCTCAACGGCTGCAGTCTGGAACCGCAGGACCGCTACGGTCGCAGGTTCGAATCCTGCCTCGGGCATGGATGTTTGTGATGTCCTTAGGTTAGTTAGGTTTAACTAGTTCTAAGTTCTAGGGGACTAATGACCTCAGCAGTTGAGTCCCATAGTGCTCAGAGCCATTTGAACCATTTTTGTGCTCAACGATCCAAACCTACACGTTCCTTTTCTTAAACGTTAATCATGTGGAATCAGAAATACGAAGCTTCGCTGCGTCAGTTCATTTATGATTCATATGCGGACATAGTCTTCTTACAGGAGGTGCTATTTGAGCATTTCTCCTTACCTGGTTTTCGTGTGATCATTAATGTAGCACCCCGAATTCTTTCGCGAAGGCATTCCAATAGCTGAAGTGAAAATGTTGGATTCTGGCAGGGGCATAGGTTGTCAACCTTTTAATCTTACCTTGGTTCCTTTATATGCTCCTTCTGGCCACTGGTCTCGCAGTGGATCTTTCGCGATTTTATAAAGAGGATATCGTTTATCTGTTGCATAAGAGTCCTCCGGGTATTCTGTTGCGTGGTGATCTTAACTGTGTGTTGCGTCCTGCAGATTAACCTTCAATTTTTAATTTCCGTCACGAATTACATGAATTCGTCCCCTGATTGCGCCTGCAAGACGTCTGGGTATGTAAATACCCGACGTTGGTTAAATTTACTCACTTTGTTGCGACTTCTAGTAGCCGGTTAGATAGATTTTACTTATCAGACTGCCAACGCGACTGCATTCTTAATGTTGAAGTCATCCCAGCTTCCTTAACGGATGGCTGTTCTGTGACTACAACCGTCAGTCTAGAACGGCAACCAGTCAAATTGTTTCGCACTCCGTGGATGTTAAACTTCGCTCACCTAGCTGACCCCTCTCTCGATGATGTGATGCGAGCCGTGTGGGAGCGTACTCTACAGTCCACTGAGAAGTACGCTTCCATCCTTGACTGATGGACACAGCTGGCAAAACCGAGGCTCAGGCAAACTTTCATACTTTTCTGTGCTACCATAGGGCGAGACTTCCAGAGAACTTACGAATGTAGTTATTCCATCCTGCGTGAACTTTATGCTGCTGAAGATCACACCCCTCTGCGAATAGCGAATGTTAGACGTGTAAAGGCAAAATTGTTGACATTGAAAAGAATACAAATGGAAGGGGTGAAAATGCGATCCAAGCCACGATCATTGGTGACGGAAGAAGAAGAACTGACTTTCTTATATCATTTTCTTCGGCATCAGACCCGTCGCCGACGCGCTTGTATTCATTCTATCACAACAAATAGTGGACCTATCGTTTCGGAGCAAGCTGATATACTCGTAGTGCTTGTCTTACACCAATACTATGTAGACATGTACGACGTCGATGAGTCCAGCGCAACGCCTTACGGCCCACTAGTCAGCATCTTGGATACGACAAATGGTTCAAATGGCTCTGAGCACTATGGGACTCAACTGCTGAGGTCATTAGTCCCCTAGAACTTAGAACTAGTTAAACCTAACTAACCTAAGGACATCACAAACATCCATGCCCGAGGCAGGATTCGAACCTGCGACCGTAGCGGTCTTGCGGTTCCAGACTGCAGCGCCTTTAACCGCACGGCCACTTCGGCCGGCTTGGATACGACATTTACACCTGAACATAATAAAACGCTCCTACTACATTTCAGCCAGAGGAAGTTTGCAATCTTATTGTGGGTTCGCATTCTCAAAAATCTCCGGGTCTGGTTGAAATTCCCAAGGAATTTTACGTGCGCTTTTGGCCACTGTTGGGTGCTATCTTTACGTCTCTTTTGAATGAAGTGTTACAGGGTAGAGTAGTGCCGACCTCGTTCAAAGTGGGAAAAATTGTTTTAATCCCGAAATGCCCTGGACCGGCTTCCCCAGATATCTTTCGCCCAATCACTTTGTTAAACTTTGATTACAAGACTGGGGCGATGGCAGTTAATAGTAGGATGTCGGCTGTGATGGAGACGATTGTTGAAAAACATCAAAGCTTCGTACCCGGTCGTACCATTTTTACTTCTATAATCGAGTGTCGTGACGTGGTTTCGGTTGCTGCTGTAACGTCCGTCCCTTGTGTCCATGCTTTCCTAGACTTTGATAAGGTATTTGATGGTGTTAATCACGACTTCTTGTTTCGGATTCTGGAAGTAGTTGATTTTACTGGTAACACATAGCCAGTGTCTCAAGGAAGCCCGCTCTCAATGACTTTGTGTTCTCTCTGGCGCCCCTACTTCGGGTGCTAGCATCCCAGCTGAAAGGTTGGACGCTTTCCGGAAGGACTATAACTGTTCGTACATACGCAGATGAAGTGATGGTTCTATTCCGCAATTCTGTGGAGATACCCCTTAGATGGGTAGATCACATAACTAATGTAGAGGTAATGAATAGAATTGGGGAGAAGAGGAGTTTGTGCACAACTTGACTAGACGAAGGGATCGGTTAGTCTGACATGTTCTGAGGCATCAAGGGATCACCAATTTAATACTGGAGGACAGCGTGGAGGGTAAAAATCGTAGAGGGAGACCAAGAGATGAATAGACTAAGCAGATTCAGAAGGATGTAGGGTGCAGTAGGTACTGGGAGATGAAGAAGCTTGCACAGGATAGAGTAGCCTGGAGAGCTGCATCAAACCAGTCTCAGGGCTGAAGACCACAACAACAACAACAACATCGACTGAAGGCTGTAATCGATTATTATTGTCGGAGTTCAGGTGGACTACTTAATGAAGGTAAATGCAGGCTTCTTACTTTGCGAGGTTTTGATGACGCAGTTGTTCCATGGGCTACTATGGTGGATCGACATAAGTCTCTCGGTATCATCATTGATCGTATCCACTCAAAATGGCGACGCTCAGCTGGAAGTCTGGTAGGGAAAAAAATTCAGAGAGTTATACTAGAACATGAAAGGCTTTCTCTTACTCTGTTCCAGAGAGTCTGAATACTGGATGCATATGTTTTATGCAAAGTTTATTACGTGGTCCAAGTTTATCCTCTTCCCTCGATGATGGTGAAGAAATTACAGCAACTTTCTGGTCGTTTCTTATGGAACAGGCATATCTTTCACTTACGGTATGAGGTGGTTAGAAAGCCTCGTTCCTTTGGGAGGTTGGATCTGGCTGAAATACGATGGACGACGCAGATGCTATGTGTGCGACGTATTGTTTTGATGATAAGTCAAAAAACTCTCACATTCACGTCTCGTTTATTTCTCTGTGTCCGTCCTGCTAGTCTTGAACCCCCTATTGATGTTGGCCGCATAAATTATCAGTTAAAACACATTCGTGACCTCTGTCTTGCGGTGAGCTATTTAGGGGCTGACATTTTATGGAGACCCATCCACACCATGATATTCCTACAGAGTTGTTGGAAAGCAGTCCCTTGCCCGAACCTCGTTGATAGAGAATCGCCGCAAACAAACTGGACGACAGTTTGGTATTTGATGTAGTTTACTGGTAACACATAGCCAGTGTCTCAAGGAAGCCCGCTCTCAATGACTTTGTGTTCTCTCTGGCGCCCCTACTTCGGGTGCTAGCATCCCAGCTGAAAGATGCAGTGCGCGTAACGCCCTCTTGGTATAAGGTAGTAAATAACATGATTCCAACGAACGAACGACCTTTCCGTACTGGGCTTAGCGACACAGATTTATGTAGTCATTGTACGTCTGCAGATACGATACTACATCGCTTTACTTGTAAAGGTCATATGGAAAATTGGTCTTGGATTAGGTCACAATTGGCCTTCCTTACTAAATCTTCTGAGACTTTATACACCACGGACATCATATTGCGACCGTTTTCTTCCTTCTTTCCACGGTCGAAAACCCATACCGTTACGTGGTAACTGGGACACTTCGTTCATTATGTTGTAGAAAGCGAGAGGGATGATCACATGAACTTCATGCAATACATGATCATGGCCTAATGGACATGCTTGAGAATGCCTCGATATCAATACATCTTCGCCAACATGTTGAATCTTGTTTTCCGTGGCAAGGTGTTGGTTAATCTCATTTTTCTTATGATAGGTGTTTTCCTTGTTATGTATGTTTCCCAGCTGATTTACTTCCGTTTGTTCTCTTTTAGTTTCCCTTCTCGTTTTGTTTAGTGTTTTGACTAAGTATCGCTTCAGTTCTATTGTAAAATGTGTGTAGGTGAAGTATATATACACATGAGCGGATACAATTCTTCAAATCATATTGAAATTTTTCTCAGTTTGCTATTTAGTATATGACCTGATTCGTTGTCTTTCTGCTTTTAGATTCTATATAATACAAAATAAATAAAAATTTAAAAAACTAATTAAGTGTAAAAAACTATAAAAAATTGTTTATACATAACATGAGAGCTTGGTGGTGGTTTTTTGGCTATGTTCTCAGTTTTCTTCCTTTCTCCATTTTTTAATGTTTTATCATAATTAATTTGTTCTCCCATGAAAGAAAATTGTAATGCGACCGCTCGGGAATCCGGGTTCGAGTCCCGGTCCGACACAAATTTTCACTGTCGTCATTCCAGTATACAGCTGATGGTTGTCGATATTCGCAACTGCTAATACATTTCATGTATTTCATAACGGGTGTGGTCGTCGCAGTGGCTATTCCTTCGGACATGCATGAATGTCCGAAGGAACATTGCGTCGTATTTCGAAACAACATAGGAACTGTAATACCATATTACAAGTTTTTAATTTATTCGTGACGTAAATAATGATTCAAGTAAGTTGTGATGAATACTCTGTTCTTTTGCAGTTTATCTCACTTACCGTACAGTTTTATAACAGTCATGAATTTTCCACTTTACAATAAAGACAATGATATGCAGAAATATCCAGGAATATTACCCGTACATAATTCTCGCACCGCTGCAAAGAAGAATGATATAGATATTAAAGTTAGTGGTGTTGAGAAACAGCTGAAATCACTAAAATTTAACGAAGCTTCAGCAACCGATGGAATCCCTATCATATTCTATAAAGTAAATGAATTCCATCCGATTAGCTCCTTTCTAACCATAATCTATTATAGATTCCTCGAACAAAGTTAGAAGAAAGTACAAGTGACACCCACATACAAGAAGCTTAGCAAAGGTGAACTCAAAAACTAATGTCCAGCATCATTGAGATCCATTTGTTGTGGAATCGTAGGACATACACTCTAAGACAATAAAAATGATGCACCACGAAGGAATTATCCGAATATGACGGAAATCGGTAGATGTGATGTAAATGTACAGGCAAAACAAATTATTATTTCAGAAAAATTGGATGATTTAGTCAAGAGAAAGAGCTTCACAGACTGAGAAAGCCAATAAAGCGTTGGTCCACCTCCGACACTCATGCAAGCAGTTATTCGGCTTGGAACTGGTTGATAGAGTTGTTGGATGTCCTCCTGAGGGCGCCGTGCCAAATTCTGTCCAATTGGTTCAAAAATGGTTCGAATGGCTCTGAGCACTATGGGACTCAACAGCTGAGGTCATTAGTCCCCTAGAACTTAGAACTAGTTAAACCTAACGAACCTAAGGACATCACAAACAGCCATGCCCGAGGCAGGATTCGAACCTGCGACCGTAGCGGTCTTGCGGTTCCAGACTGCAGTGCCTTTAACCGCACGGCCACTTCGGCCGGCTGTCCAATTGGTCCGTTAGATCGTCAAAATCCCGAGCTAGTTGGCAGGCTCTGCCGATAACGCTGCAAACGTTCTCAGCTGGGGAGAGACCCGGCGACCTTGCTGGCCAAAGTAGGGTTTGACAAGCTCGAAGAGAAAGCAGTAGAAACTCTCGCCGTGTACGAGCGAGCGTTATATTGCTGATACGTAAGCCTGGGGTGACTTTCCATGAAGCGCAATGTAATGGGGCGTAGAATAACGTCGACCTACCACTGTGCTGTAAGGGTGCCGCTGATGAGAACTAAAGGGGTCCTACTATGAATAAAAATGGCACCGTAGACCATCATTCCTGGTCGTTAGGCCGTGTGGCGGACGACAGCCAGGTTGGTATCCCACAGCACTCTGTGGCGTCTTCAGGCACTTCTTCGGCCTGAAATTTCAATTACTGGAGCAATACTGTCTTCAGCGGTGAGTTCCGCTTCAGACTCAGCGTCGATTACAAGCGAAGACGTGAGTGGACACGCCCCAGACAGCGGTGAGATACTAACCTGACTGTCGCCCACCATACGTCCGACAACCAAGAGTGATGGTCTGCGGTACAATTTCTTTTCATAGCAGAAGCCAATTGGATGTCATCGGCAGCACCTCTACGGCACAGCGGTACGTCGGCGTTGTTCTACTCACCGTTATGTTGCCCTTCTTGGCAGGACATCCTGGGCATTAGAGATTCTACTGCTTGTCTTCGTGCTTGCCAAACCCCACCTTGGCTAGCATGTCGCCGAATCTCTCCCCGGTTGAGAAAGTTGGCAGCGTTATGGGCAATGTCCTCCAACCATCTAGGGATTCTGACTGTCTAACGTGCCAGTTAGACAGGATTTGCACAATATCCCAAAGGGACATCCAACAAGTCTCTTAGTCAATGCCAAATCGAATAACTGCTTGCTTACGGGTCAAAGGTGGTTCAATACGTTATTGGCTTGCTCAGTTTGTGAACCTCTTTCTATTGAATATGTCACCCATGTTTTCTGAAACCGCAAGGATTTCGAAATATCGTCCACGTGAACCACAACTTGCAATTTTTTCACATGCTATCCTGAAAGCCATGGATCACGACAATCAGACAGATGCAGTATTTCTCTGCTTCAGAAGAACATTTTACGCGCTTATGATATCTACGCTTACTGTCAAGAGTTCGATCGTATGGGGTACCAAGCAAAATTTGTGACTAGGCTGAGGATATTTTGGTAGCGATGACGCAGCAAGTTATCTTGAATGGAGAGTCAACAACATATGTAAAAGTAACTTCGAGTGTTCTACAGCGAAGTGTTCTGGGACCACTGTGGTTAATGTTGTACAGTATTGACCATGCGGAAAATATTTTAGTAACATGAGACTTTTTGCAGATGATGTAAATGTCTATAACGACGTACTATGTGAAAAAAACTGCACAGGTGTTCAGATCCTGAAAGGGGTTTCAACGTCATGAAAAGACTGACAACCTGTTTTAAATGTTCAGAAATGTTATATTGTGCAAATTCACAAAAGGAATACAACGTGGTGCCGTATGACTAAAATTTAAACGCGTCATAATTTGAATCAGTCAACTCATAAGAATACATAGATGGATATGGGATATTAAATGGAATGATCACATACGGTCAGTCGTAGGTAAAGCAGGGGCAGACCTCAGTTCATTACTAGGATACAAAAATACAATCAGTATAAAAAGAGACTATACACAAAGCACTCGTGCGACCCATCCTAGAATATTCCCCAAATGTGTGGGATCCGTACCAGATAGGACTAACAGGGGATATTCAGAAAAAAAGAGAAAGGCAGCACCGTTTCCAGGGCTCTCGTGTGTCCAGCCGTATGCGATCGTTAAAGTCCCACGATATTTCGGCGAATAACCTTTCCGCCATCATCAGGTGGTTCTGATGGAATGGTCTGTCGGTTCTCTCTCTCTCTCTCTCTCTCTCTCTCTCTCTCTCTCTCTCTGCATTTTTAATTTCTCACCCAGGGGAGAATGTCTGTTGTGAAGTTTCTTGTCTTCAAACATTTCCTTCTAACTGATGGGAATAATGATTAGCATGTTGGACATTATCCTAACTTTTTGTTATGGGCGTAACTGCAAATGCATGTGTTGTAAAGTGTAGTTTGTTTTATTCCAGGAACGATTTAGACCTCCTGAATTTGTTTTGTAGATTGGGGTAGTTCCCTAGGTTTTTCATGAGGGATTTTCCGATTTGTCCGCGGTTTGATAGAAAGCGGTCGCGAGCTCTAGGAATCTTTGTATTAGTGTCTTCATTCCCGCGGCTTCATGGGTGTCGGTCGTCGGGAATTACGGGAGGGCGTGTAGTACCCGGCGCAGTGCCCTATTTTGTGTTCTTTGCAGCCGTGCGATATGCGTCTTGGTTGCATGACCCCACAGAGGACAGGCATACTCGAAAATTGGTCTGACTAAATTGCAGTACAGCCTCACCCCTGTGGTCGCTTCGAGGCTCCCGCCGCTATTTAACAGCGGGTACAACTGGTTCATCCTGGCACTGGCTTTTCTTCTGAGTTCGTTTGTGTGTGTTCTCCATGTTATGCGTTGGTCTAATGTGGCTCCCAGGGTTTTTAGCGGTTGCTCTCCATGGTATTTCACGCCTGTGAAGCCTAAGTGGTATGTTTTCTCGGCGACGAAGTACAAGGGAACCGTTTGCCTTTTCTCAGTGTGATCATCAGTGCTTGTTTTCACTGTTTTTTCACTGTTGACTTCTATTTACCATTTACTGGCCCAATTCTCTGTTTTATTGAGGATGTTTTGCAGTCTGTGTGTGGCTAATCTTCTGTTTGTGCTGGTGGCGAGGTTCCCGGGTTCGATTCCCGGCGGGGTCAGGGATTTTCTCTGCCTCGTGATGGCTGGGTGTTGTGTGATGTCCTTAGGTTAGTTAGGTTTAAGTAGTTCTAAGTTCTAGGGGACTGATGACCATAGATGTTAAGTCCCATAGTGCTCAGAGCCATTTGAACCATTCTGGTGGCGAAAAAGGCCGTGCCATTGGCATACTGAGCTGTGTGGGTCTGTGGGGCAGTCGGTGTTTCGGCTGTGTACAAGTTGTACAACACAGGGCCTGAAAATGATCCCTGTGGGACTCCAGCTCGTATGCCTCGTGTGGTGGAAATTTCACTGTCTACTTTGACACAGAAGGTGCGATTGGCTAGCTAACTAAGCAGTAACTTAACGACTTCTACGGGGAATCCTAAAGAGTATAATTTGTGTGGTGTAACCGCCAGACACCACACTTGCTAGGTGGTAGCCTTTAAATCGGCCGCGGTCCGTTAGTATACGTCGGACCCTCGTGTCACCACTATCAGTGATTGGCTACGTTATTTGCTACGACCTAGCAAGGCGCCATATTCAGTTACTATATGTCTTCTGAACAGATAATATTGTGAATCATGTACCGTCAAGAGCGACGTTCCTCATTAATGGATTAAAGTTGAGTATCAAACTAATTAGCGCCCTTTGCTGCTTGCAGGATCGCGTCGGTGAAACTTCTCAGCGTTTGTTCGATATCGTCTAAAGGGAGTGGGGTGTTTGTAAAGGCTGCTGCTACGCTTTCTTTGAATTGTTCCCAATTGGTACGTTTGTGTGTGAGTAATCGCTGACTGGGCGGTAGCCACCCGCCCACGTGGATTTCAAAATTACTGAAATTGCTGGATTGTGGTCGGATGACATTCTGTTCAGTGAACTCGCTGCCACAACCTGCGAGACCTTTCGTAACAGCTATATCGAGGACGTCCAGGGAAAAATGTGTGGGCTCGTGTAGGCCCCACACATGTAGTTAGTGATTGCGCGCGATGCTTTTCAGTTGGCGGCTTGCTCTATTTGCACACCTGGAATACCAGTCCGTGTGTTTTGCGTTGAGGTCACCCCCAACTATGAACTTTCGCCTGATTTGCCCTAGTTTTACGATGTCGTTCTCTTCTAGGTTGCGAGTGGGAGGTCTGTGTGCCGCAACCACAGTTACCGAACCTGTGGTTGTCTCTACCTCGATTGCTACCGTTTCCAACTGCGTCATGTCTGGTAGGTATATTTCGTGATGCGGAATCCACCATTTAATATATATTGCTACCCCGCCCCCTGCAGTCGGTCGGTCTCGTCGGTAGCTGAGATAGTTTGGTGCCTTTACTCGATCTCCTTGCTTAAGGTGAGTTTCGGACACCATGCATACGTCGACGTTTTCGTCCTCTAGGAACTGCTTGAATTCCAGTGCCTGTTGGACGAGGTCATTGGCGTTAAATGTACAAAGTTTTAGTCCCTGCAAAGTCTGCCTAGCCGTTATGGGTTTCTGCATAACTTGTCTTCGCAGCCCGCTGCGATGGCCTAACTAGCGAGCGGACTTCAGCGGACAGTTTTTCAAAGTTCCTGTTCATCGTTTGCAGGAGTTTGTTTACTAATTTGATAACTTTGGTGAGGGCATTGATGAAGTGTTGCATGGGGGAGTTTTCTGTGGGATCTTCTTGTGTGATGTGGGGGGCCGTTGTCTTGTTTCCGGTGGTGTTTCTGTGGGGCATTGTCGCTGTGTTCGCGTAGGTCCCGTGTGTTTTCAGTATTGCTGTGTTTGTTTCAGTTTGTGGTTTATCGTGCAGTCTGGTGTTGGTAGTTTTTCGTTTTGGGTGTGTTTGGGTGTTAGTGTTTCGTTTTGACTGTATTTTTGTGGTTTCTTGGGGGGAGGGGTCGGGAGGGTTTTCCGTGATGCGTGTTTTTGTGTGGGGTCGTGTCCTGTTTTGGTTTGAGGTGTTGTTGTTCATGTTCGTGCCTTGCCTTCTGTCCCAGGCCTTTCTCTGGACAGGGCAGCCTTGGAACCTAGCTGTCTGCCCGCCTCCACAGTTCTCGCACTTCAGGGGGTCTACTTGCTTCCATTTGCAATCTCTGGGTGCGTGATCCCCTGCTCAACAGACACATGTAGGCAGTATTTCGCAGTTAGCACACACATGTCCAATGACTTGGCAGGCCGGCCAGGGTGGCCAAGCGGTTCTAGGCGCTTCAGTCCGGAACCGCGCGACTGCTACGGTTGCAGGTTCGAATCCTGCCTCGGGCATGGATGTGTGTGATGTCCTTAGGTTAGTTAGGTTTAAGTAGTTCTAAGTTCTAGGGGACTGATGACCTCAGATGTTAAGTTCCATAGTGCTCAGAGCCATCTGAACCATTTTTTTTTTTTTTTTGACTTGGCAGTTGAGACATTGAGCTGCCCTTGTTTTCTGTTTCAATGGTTCTGGTGTTACGGATGGTGACATCAGGTGTATTTCTTGAAACAGGTAGCAGTGCTGTGGGATGTCTATAAGTATTGCTAGGTAGAGCGGTTTGTTGGCGCTTGATCCCTGCTTGTGCACTGATCTCATGTAATACCCTTTGGCTGTTATCGCCTCCTTTTTGTCTGCTGGGTCTGTGAGGGCTAGAAAGCCCCTGAACACCACATTCAGAGACTTTTGTGCTCTAGTCGGGAATGTTTAGTAGGGTATTTTGTTTTCTTTTAATGTCACCTTGGTGTTGTTGTAGTCCTTTAGTGACTTCTGTGTAATTTTGATTTTGTCGCCCCCTGCTGACTTCCTTTGAAAGTGGTCTGCGCCCACATTGTTAGTGATTAAGTAGTGTAGTTGTTTGTAGGTTTTGGGGAACGTCGCAACTATTGGTGGCCGTTTGATGTTTTCTGCCTGTTGGTTGGTGATGGGCAAGGTTGGGGCTGTTGTGTAGTGTCTTCCCCATCTTCCAGCAGCGATAATCTGTTCTCGCTGGTGACGGGGCCGATTGCAGCAGGGGGACTGTGACGTGCGCCGTCTCCCACGTGAGCTGGAATTCCCCGCCGTCGGTCTGCTCCCGCTCTGTCTGTGGGGCTTCTTTGGGTTCCGTTGTGTTGGCTCATTCTGGAATGCTTGGGGAGTCTGTTTGCTCTGGTGTGGTGTGTGCGTGTGTTGTGGGTGGGTGATTCTGTATTTCCGTTATTTTGCAAGTTGCTGTTTGGGCCTGAATCAAGCTTTGGAGTTTCTCTATTGGGGCCTTGTTGGTTACTTGGGCCTACTTCTGGATGGGTGAAGTGCTTCTCCTGCATGCTCTACAGTGAGAACCAGGGAAACGGGTGGGGGGGGAGGGGGAGGAGGGGGGTATCTCGTCTACCCCTGCTGCCCTTGGTCTTACACTTTGGTAACTTTGCACGCTTTTTGGTCATGACTACTTTATCTGCAGGGGGTTACAGTAAGATCTTACGTTTGCGCTGCCTTTTTTAGGATTGTTCTTGCCGTGCTTTCTCCCTATGCCTTTCGGTGCATAGGAAACTTGCCATCAATTTTCTTTCCTTGGTGGGGTCTAGGGGGGGGGGGGGGGGTGGAATGTTCTACATCATGAGGTTGCTTAATATCGAACCTAGCCCCTGAATGTCCCTAGTCGGATTGTGAACCCTGTTCCTCCGGATCTGGGCATCTCTAGTCTCACCGTATCTTGCTCGAATGGGAAAGCAGGCAAAGTCAAGAGCTGCCAAAGAGTGTCGGTCGTCACCTTCGTTGGCACCATTATTCGTATCCGGTGCGAAACTGATCCTAACATCTACCACGCGTGGGTATCTGGCTAGTGACCAGTCACTGGCGTGTAAATGCCCTACACCTCAGGTGAGCAGATAGAGTATGTGCGGCAGCGATCAAGTACTCGAGTCAGCTGGCAAAGCGGCCAGCTGCAACAAGAAGACACACGCCAAACTGCGCCAACCCACAGTTCGCAACATGAAACGACAATTTTGCTCCCAAACTGCTGATAAATCAGCCGCCTATGCCGTGATCTTCTCGCTACTCCGCTCCCGATTTAATAAAATCAGGAGCTCAGAAGCCTTAGTGCCGAACCATCTTCAAGCATGATAGTTCAGTATCGTTAGCATCTCCATGACGCCCTTCTGCTGGTTAAACAAACCTGTGACAGTTAGTGCTGCCTTGTGACCGGAGGCTTTCCCGGCGTATGTGTTGTTTCGAGGGCTCTCGGGTGTCCAGCCGTATGCGATCGTTGATGTCCCACGATATTTCAGCGAATAACCTTTCCGCCATCATCATGTGGTTCTGATGGAATGATCTGTCAGCTCTCTCTCTCTCTCTCACCTTTTACATTCATCTCCTTGGAGAAGAGTACGGATGGGTCTATAGCATCTTGGCTTTTGCTCCACAGTGTATGTTGTGTGTGTGTGTGATTTTTTATGATTGTTTTGGTTGTTTGTGTATTGTGGTGGTGTTCTAGTGGTGTCTTGTACTTGCCTGAGATTGGCGAGATGTTGGGTATTTTAAGAATTAAGGATTGGTATTAGGACTTGGAGATTTGGGGATTTTTCTCTTCAACTTAGTCGTCGAATATCGTCATTGGGCGTTTGTGCTTATCACAGGACATGTCATACCGACCTAAGGGGTGGATCAGGTTATTTCTAGATCTGGAAGTGCTCTCGTAGAAAGCCCTTACCATCCGCAGCTCGTGGTCGTGCGGTAGCGTTCTCGCTTCCCACACCCGGGTTCCCGGGTTCGATTCCCGGCGGGGTAAAGGATTTTCTCTGCCTCGTGATGACTGGGTGTTGTGTGATGTCCTTAGGTTAGTTAGGTTTAAGTAGTTCTAAGTTCTAGGGGACTGATGACCATAGATTTTAAGTCCCATAGTGCTCAGAGCTATTTGAACCAAAGCCCTTGCCAGATCTTGCAATCTTTCTTTGAGTAGGGGGATTCTGGCAGCAGTGTGCGGGTCGTTGGTGGAGAATCCCATGGGTAGATGCAGCACCCTCCTAGGGGCGCGGTTCTGCAGCCTCTGGAGTTTGTTCAGATGCTGCTTCACTGCGTATCCCCAGACAGGGCATGCATACTCCATTACTGGCCGTATAAGGGCCAGATCGACACTTACTCCTACAGAGCGATCCTCCTAGTGAGGACTATGTCTAACACGTTGGGCCTACTTCCAGTTTTTGGAAAATGTATGGGCGCGACCGGACACCATGTTTCGAAGTGGTGGTTGCGCGCTAGTTGTTGCAGTTTGGCGCCTGCTCTGGAGGTTACTCTAGAGTTCCAGTCGGGTGTTTGGCATTGAAGTCGCCTCCTATTATGAGTTTGCCTTCAATTTGCCCTAGAGCATCTATGTCTCCCTCATATATCTCGTCTTGTGGGGGTCGGTAGATTTCAACAATTGTTAGGGGTGCAATGGCAGTCGTTACTTCCACAGCCACTGCTTTGATTTTATTGGTAGCTGGTAAGAATACCTGGGAGTGAGGGATCCCTCTTTTTATGTATATGGCCACTCCTCTGTCTTGGGTAGGTCTGTCTTTACAGTAGCTAATGAAGGTGGGAGCTATCGCTTTCATTTCCAGTTTTAGGTGGGTTTCCCCCATCATGCGTATGTCGATGGAGAAATGGAGAACTCCTTCTTGATTAACAATGCCGTCTGCATTAAAGACGCACATTGTCAGGCCTTGGATATTTGGTCATCCATCCACGATGGGGTTTTGAAGCTTCTGACAAAGTCACAGAGGGGAGTGACTGCTGGACTGCTGCTTGAAGGGCAACGAGGAGCTAAGTGTTCTGCTTTTGGGCATCCCTAAATTCCTTCGTCATTTCCATGACGAGGTTCATGGTCTAGACCATAATCCCTAACAATTCATCCGAGGGGGTGGACTGAATGTGGGGTTCCCTAGAGCTTCCTCTGCCTTCGTGGACCTGGTCATTGTTGTGTTTTTCCCATCGTTGCTCTCGTGTGTGTGTGATTGGTGTTGCGGTAACTGGTCTTGTGTTGATTTCTAGACGTTTCCGTGGCTCTTTGGTGGAGAGACCACTTCTCATATGTTACCCTTTTTGTGTCAGGCCTTGGTTTTACCCAAGTTTTGTCTGTGTTTGTTGTCCTGTTTTCTCTCTCTTTAGGGTTTGATGGGGCGATGGTGTCTTGTTTTCGTGTGGGGGGGGGGGGGCCTTCGCACCCTTTGCCTTCATTTTATGTTTTTAGTGGACCTTGCAGCCTTGGTACCCTGCTGTGTGTTTTTTCACACAGAGTGCGCACCTCTTACCTGTGGGCCCATGTGTTTTATTGTGAAAGTACTGGTGACGTGGGGTTCAGAGCATTTTCTGCAGTGCACGAGCATCTGGCAGTGGGTGGCTATGTGATCCAATCCCTGACACCTGATGCATTGCACTACCTTGTTCTTGCAGCGGAGCGGCTCCGTGGCGACAGGGACTGCCAGAACAGCTTTTCCCTCGCGCCTGTTCTGGGGTATGTCCGGCAGAATGACTTGAAATAATGGCCACTTACTCTCTGCCCCATTTTTGCCCATCTGCTCGATAGTTTTTACAACAAATCCCTGGGCAGTCACGTCTGTCTTGACTGCTTGGGCAGAGAGCCGTCTGCGGATGTCCCTAATGACGATGTTTTTGTTTCTCTCTTCTTACTGTTTGCCTGGTAGCCTTGCAAACTTTCCAGTCAGTTTGTCAGTGGATTTCAGGTGTGTCCAGTCAGCGTGGGCCCATGTGTTGCAATTCACCTATTTCCAGAAATGATCTTGAAGTGTGGAGGTTAATTGTAGGTGAAGGTGCAGCAGTTCTTTGGTATTACTGTCGAGTTGTTGTTGAGTGTAGCAAATTCTCTCCGTGACAAAGGCCAGGCTGGCTCGTTTCTTGATCCGGTTTGCTATGGGGGTGCATATATGGTGCATCATTTTGGCAAACGTAGTAAAAAGACGAGTGAATTCAGCAAACGTCCTTTCTAGTTCCGAAGCTTATCTAGTTTCTTCACCAGGTGGTACATATCCTACTCGTAGAGGTTGTTGATATGTGATCAGAGGCTTTCCCGGCGTATGTGTTGTTTCCAGGGCTCTCAGGTGTCCAGCCAGGTGCGATCGTTGAAGTCCCACGATATTTTGGCTGTACTTGTTGAGCGGAAATCAAATGGCACACTGGGTTATAGCGTGTACCGCAAGCCTACACATACGGACTTATATTTACATGCCTCGAGTTGCCACCATCCTGCACAGCTCAACGGGATGCTCAGCACACTGGTTCACAGGTCATACTCCATATTGGATGAACAAAATCTGCACAAAGAACTCAAATACCTAGAAAATGTGTTCCGCAAGAACGGGTACAGCAATCGACAGATCCAGACAGCCTTCAGACGACGGAAACCCAGCGGAAACACCAATGAAGAACAGTCTAAAGATGAGGAACCAGCCCTTGCCTTTCTATCGTATGCAGGCAACGTGAAGTCGAAAATTGGGGGACTGCTAAAACAACACAAAATTGACACGGTCTACCGACTACCGTCCAAGATACGCGTCTTACTGGCGACAGTGAAAGACGGATTTCGCCTCAAGAAAGCGGGCGTATATAATATTCCATGCGGTTGCGGCGAATCCTACATCAGTCAAACAGTTCGAACAGTCGAAGACCGCTGCAAAGAACACCAACGTCACACGTGCCTAGGCCAGCCCAAAAAAATCACCAATGGCAGAACACTGCTTGGAAACTGGACGCAACGCGAAATACGAAGAGACCAAGATTCTGGCCCCTACCAGCTTCTACTGGGGCAGGATCTTGAAGGAAGCCATTGAATTTTGCGTAACGGACAGTCTCATAAACCGAGACACGGGTTTTAAACTGAGTAAGGCATGGAAACCCTTACTTAGCTCCATCAAGGTGTCACGCCTCAAGCGAACACAAGATCCTTCCACGACGGCCTCCGGGGACACTCCACGGGATTCTGCATCTACCATCAACCGGCGCAACGCCGGGCACAGCGCTGACCTGGGTCGGAGCCCGCAAAAGGATTGTCGGCGGACGCAATCGGAGCGTCGGTGCACGCAATCGGAATGACGGCGGCCGCAGTCGGGCCGTCGGTGCAGGTAATCGAAGTGCGTCTTTAAGGCAGACGGCATTGTTAATCAAGACGTCGAATTCAGAGAACTCATGAAGGAATTCTGCATCGACATATCATGATGGGGCAAACCCACCTAAAACCGGGAGTAAAGGCGACAGTTCCCAACTACGTTAGCTACCATAAAGACAGGCCAACCCAAGGCGAAGGAGTGGTCATATACATAAAAAGAGGGATACTTCATCACCAGGTATTCTTAGCAGCTAAATCGAAGCAGTGGCTGTGGAAGTAACCCCAGCCATCGCACTCCTAACAATTGTTGCAATCTACCGACCCCCACAAGACGAGATAGACGAGGGAGACATAGCTGCTCGAGGCCAATTTGAAGGCAAACTCTTAATAGGAGGTGACTTCAATGACAAACACCCCGACTGGAAATATAGAGTAACCTCCATAGCAAGCACCTAACTGTAACGACTAGCGAGCAACCACCACTTCGACACATGGGGTCCTGTCGAGCACACACATTTTACAAAAAATGGAGGTAGGCCCGACGTGTTAGACATTGCCCTCACTAAGAGGATCGCGGGGTTTGTGGTCGCAAGGACAATCAACAGAATGTCCTCCGACCACAACCCAGTGATTCTAGAGGTCGATGTGGGACAATGGGTGGCACTACCACGATACCAGACGTCTTACATAAGTACAGACTGGGAGTGATACCGAGAAACTGTCGCCTCTGATAACGCTCGCGCTCCCACACCCATTTCCGAAACAGTAGAACAAGCGCTACAAGACATAACAGGTACCATCTTGCAGGCAGCGGAAGAGGACACACCCCCGCAAAGGGACGGGCCGCCCCCGAAAAGACGTTTCCCTGACCACTTGCTAGCTCAAATTCGACATAAGAACAGAGTGGCAAAAGAGTGGAAGATCACCAGCAATCAGGCCACCAGGAGGCTGCTAAACCTTCTACAGAGAGAGCTGAAGGTAGCGCCCAATGAGCACAGAAACCAGTAATGGCAAAACCGCCTCGCAGCTGTCAAAGTAGACGATCACACACTATGGCAAACAACCAAGCAATTCACGAAAAGACGTGCTAGGATGCCGCCACTGCACGGGGTCTCACCTACAGCCATGCTGAAAGGCCAACGCCTTCGCCGACTCCTTCCAGAAGCAGTTTCAAACGGCAGAACCCAGGATGAAGAACATGAAAAAAATGGTTCAAATGGCTCTGAGCACTATGAGACTTAACATCTGAGGTCATCAGTCCCCTAGAACTTAGAACTACTTAAACCTAACTAAACTAAGGACAACACACACATCCATGCCCGAGGCAGGATTCAAACCTGCGACCGGAGCGGTCTCGCGGTTCCAGATTGTAGCGCCTAGAACCGCTCGGCCACTCTGGCCGGCAAAAACATGAAGAGGTAGTCCGTAGTCTACTGGCTGTCTTCCTCAATGCTGAGGAAGACCCAGAGGTCGGACCCACAATTTTCGCCCCCGAAGACGTGGAAAAAGTAATTAGGTCCCTCCTCACAAAAAAGGCGCCCGGACATGATAGTCTCACCAATCAGTTAGTTAAAAACTTCCCACCCTCGGCAGTCACACACATCGCGAACGTCTTCAATGAGGTCACACTTTCCCGCGAGTTCCCAGTTTGCTTGAAACACGCGGAAGTGGTCGCGATACACAAACCAGGGAAGTACCCTCTATTCCCGCAGCATTACAGGCCGATTAGCCTCATGCCCACTCTCAGCAAGATGTATGAGCGCCTCCTGCTAATACCCATTCAGGACCATATCATCAGAGAGCAACTTCTGCCGGATTTCCAATTCGGATTCCGGCAGAACCACTCTGTCTCACAACAGATCATAAGAGTGGTTGAAGCAGCCACCGAGGGCTTCAACCACAGAGGCTACTGCGGGATAGTGCTACTAGACGTAGCCAAAGCCTTCGACTCAGTACGGCATAGAGGGCTACTCTACAAGTTGTACACACAAGGGCTCCCCGGGTGCCTAGTAAGGCAGATCAAAAGCTGACTCACGAATAGAACTTTCTCTGTCAAAGCAGAAACTGCCACCTCCACCAAAAGGCGTATTCGTGCTGGGGTGCCATAGGGATCGGTCCTGGGGCCCGTTTTGTACAGTCTGAACACTGCGGACACACCAACGGCCCCCCTGGTGCACACCACACAGTACGCAGATGACACAGCCTTCTACACAAGAAATGCGAACAAGGACCTGGTCATCCATAGGCTACAAAGGGCTTTAGATGACACAGAAACTTGAACCTGTCGCTGGCACATCACCATGAACTCTGAAAAGACGCAGGCTGTGCTGATCACGACTAGGCTCGGAAGGCGTGGATCTCCTCAACGCCCCCCTCCCCCCTCCGCCTTCACCTAAACGGAATCCAACTCCCTTGGTGGTAACCTTGGACTCTCGTCTTACGTGGAAGCCCCACATAGACGAGGTCCACAGGAAGGTCTGTGCCAGAATGTCCATCCTGTACCCAGTCCTCAACACATCCAGTTCCCTTCCCTGCTCTGTAGGAATGAACGTTTATCAGGCCCTCATACGGCCAGTAATGGAGTGTACATGCCCTGTCTGGGGATACGCGGCGAAGCTGCACCTGGACAAACTCCAGAGGCTGCAGAACCGCGCTCTCAGGAGGGCACTGCATCTACCCCTCGGATTCCCCGCCGATGATCTGCACGCTGCAGCTGAAATCCCACTCCTGAAAGAGCATTTCCAAGATCTGGTAAGGGCCTTCTATGAAAGCTCTTCCACATCAGGAAACGGCCTCATCCACTCCCTAGGTCGGTATGACATGTCCCGCGATAAGCACAAGCGCCCAATGACTATCTTCGACGACTAAGTGGAAGAGAAAATCCCTACATCCAATTCCTAATCCTGCTCCCTTCCCAATAATATCAGTCATCTCGCCAACCTCAGGCAAGTACCAGACACACAACATTCATCACATCACGCAGACACCCAAAAATTTACCAAGATAATAACACACGCAAGTACACAGTGGAGTAAAAGCCGCAAGGCTATAAACTCCCCCACACAATTCCCCAAAGAGGGAAAAGTATTAGATGCGAGTGAGTGAGTATTGACAGACCATTCCGTCAGATGGCGGAAAGGTTATTCGCCGAAATATCGTGGGACTTCAACGATCGCATCCGGCTGGACACCCGAGAGCCCTGGAAACAACACATACGCCAGGAAGGCCTCCGATCACAAGGCAGCACTAATTGTCACAAGATAGTTTAACCAGCAGGAGAGTGTCACAGAGATGCCGAAGATGGAGACAAATTATCAAAAGAAAGCCAAGTCAGTAAGTTTCAAGAACCAACTGTAAATGATGAATCTAGGAATACACTGCAACTCCATACTATCGATCCCGTAGGGGAGTGGGGACAGTTTACACTAATCACAGCGCCCACTGAGGCGTTAAAGCAATCGTTCTTTCCGCATTTCATGCGTGATTGGAATGGTGTAGTCGTTGTTGTTGTTGTTATTGTTGTCTTGAGGCCAAAAACTAGTTTTATGCAGTTGTCTATGCTACTACATCCTGTGCATGCCTCTACAACATCTCCGAGTAACTACTGCAACCTACATCCTTCTGAATGTGCTAACTGTATTCATCTCTTGGTCTCCCTCTACAATTTCCCCCCCCCCCCCCCCCCCGCTTCCCTCCAGAACTAAATTGGTGAGTCCCACAAGTTCTGGTCAGTATCTCCACATTATCTACGTGACCTACCAATCTACTTTTCAGTTTTCTTCTGTAGCACTACATTTCAACAGCCTCTAATCACTTCTTGTCTAAACTGTTTATCGTCCATGTTTACCTTCCATACATGGCTACACTCCATACAAATACTTCCAGAAAAAACTTCCTAACATTTAAATCTATACTCGATGCTAACAAACTTACGTTCTTCAGGAACGCTTTTCTTACCATTGCTAGCCTATATTTCATATCCTCTCTACTTCGACCATCATTAGTTATTTTGCTGCACAAATGGCCAAACTTACCTGTTACTTTATGTGCTCATTTCCTGATCTCATTCACTTAGCATAACCTGATTCAATTAGACAACATTCGATTATCCACGTTTGTCAAAAGCTTTCTCTAAGTCTACAAATACAATAAAAGTATGTTTGCCTTTCATTAACCTATCTTCTATGAGAAGTCGTAGAGTCAGTACTGCCTCTCATGTTCCTATATTTCTCCGGAATCCAAACTGATCTTCACTGGGGTCAGCTTCTATCAGTTATTCCATTCTGCTGTAAGGAATTCGTGTTAGTATTTTGCAGCCCCGCGGCTTAGCCGCGCGGTCTTGGGCGTCTTGTCACGGTCCGCGCGGCTTCCCCCGCCGGAAGTTCGAGTCCTCCCTCGGGCATGGGTGTGTGTGTTGTCCCTAGCGTAAGTTAGTTCACGTTTGATTAAGAAGTGTGTAAGCTTAGGGACCGATGACCTCAGCAGTTTGGTCCCATTCGATCTTACCACAAAATTCCAAACTTAGAATTTTGCTAACGTGACTTAATAAAGTAATAATTCGGTAATTTTCATACCAGTTAGCACCTACCTTTTTTTTCGAATTGGAGTTATTACATTCTTCTTGAAATCTGAGGATATTTCTCCTCTCTCACACATCTTGTTCGCCAGATGAAAGAGTTTTGTAATGGCTAGCTCTCCCAAGGATATCAGTAGTTTTAATGGGATGTTTTCTACTCCCGGGGCCTTGTTTCAACTTAGGTCTTTCAGTGCTCTGTCAAATCCTTCATGCAGTATCATATCTCCCACTTCATGTGCATCTACGTCCTCTTCCATTTCCATAATGTTGCCCGCAAGTACATCTCCCTTATACAGACTTTCTATATATTACTTCCAGCTTGCTGCTTCCCTTCTTTACTTAGGACTGGTTTTCCATCTGAGCTCTTGATATTCGTACAACTGGTTCTTTTCTCTCCAAAACTCTCTTTAATTGCCGGCCGGTGTGGCCGTGCGGTTCTAGGCGCGTCAGTTTGGAACCGCGTGACCGCTACGGTCGCAGGTTCGAATCCTGCCTCGGGCATGGATGTGTGTGATGTCCTTAGGTTGGTTAGGTTTAAGTAGTTCTAAGTTCTAGGGGACTGATGACCACAGATGTTGAGTCCCATAGTGCTCACAGCCTCTTTAATTTTTCGGTAGGCGGCACCCATCTTACTCCTAGTGATATATGATGCTGTATCCTTATATTTGCCTTCTAGGCATTCGTGCTTAGCCATTTTGCACTTCCTGTCGATCTCATTTTTTAGACGTTCGTATTCCCTTTCGCCAGCTTCATTTACTGCGTTTTTATATTTTCTACTTTTATCAAGTAAATTCAGTATCTCTTGTGTTCCCCAAGGATTTCTAATGGCCCTCGTCTTTATATCTACTTGATCCTGTGCTGTCTTCACTATTTCATCTCTCAAAGCAACCTATTCTTCTTCTACTGTAGTCCTTTCCCCTGTTCTTGTCAATAGTTCCCCAATGGTCCCTCTGAAACTCTCTACATCCCCGGGTTCTTTTAGTCCATCCAGGTCCCATCTACTTAAATTGCTACCTTTTTGCAGTTCCTTCAGAATGATCTACAGTCATAACCAAAAAATTGTGGTCAGAGTCCACATCTGAACCAGGAAATATCTTCCAGTTTAAAAACTGGTTCCGAATTCTCTTGTCTGACCATCATAGAGTCAATCTGAAACCTTTCGGTGTCTCCAGGTCTCTTCCCCGTATACAACCTTCTTTCATGATTCTTAAACCAAGTGTTACCTATGATTAAGCTACGCTCTGTGCAACATTCTACCAGGTGGCTTCCTCTTTAATTCCTTTCCCCCAGTCCGTAATCATGGACTTTTCCTTCTCTTCTTTTTCAAAATGGTTCAAATGGCTCTGAGCACTATGGGAATTAACATCTATGGTCATCAGTCCCCTTGAACTTAGAACTACTTAAACCTAACTAACCTAAGGACATCACGCACATCCATGCCCGAGGCAGGATTCGAACCTGCGACCGTAGCGGTCACGCGGTTCCAGACTGAAGCGCCTAGAACCGTACAGCCACACCGGCCGTCTCTCTTCCTTTTTCTTCTATCGAATTCCAGTCCCACATGAGTATTAAATTTTCGGCTCCCTTAATTATCCGAATAATTTCTTTTATCTCATCACACATTTTTTCAATGTCTTCCTTATCTGTGGAGCTTGTTAGCACAAAAACGTGTACTACTGTGGTGGGTGTGGGCTGGGTATCTTGGCTACAATAATGTGTTCACTATGCTGTCTATAGTAGCTTATCCTCGTTCCTATTTTTTATTCATTGTTAAACCCACTCCTGCATTACTCCTATTTCATTTTGTATTTACAATCCTGCATTGACCTGACCAGAAATCCTGTTTCTCCTGCCACCGAATTTCATTATTTCCCAATATATCTAAATTTATACTATCCATTTCCCTTTCTAAATCTTCTAACCTTCATGCCCGATTGAGGGATCCGAAATTCCAGGCTCCGATCCGAAGTACACCAGTTTTGTTTCTCCTAATAACAAAGACCTCCTGAGTAGTCTCAGCCCTGAGGTCTGAATGGGGATTACTTTACCTCCAGAATATTTTACCCAAGAGGATGCCATCATCATTTAACAATAAAGTAGAGCTCCATGCCCTCGGGAAAAATTAGGCTGTAGTTTCCCCTTGCTGTCAGCTATTCCCAGTAACAGCTCAGCAAGGCCGTTTTGGTTGATGTTACAAGGCCAAATCGGTCAGTCATCCGGACTGTTGCCCCTGCAACTACTGAAAAGGCTGCTGTCCCTCTTCAGGAACCACGCGTTTGTCAAGCCCCTCAACAGATACACGTCCGTTGTGGTTGCACCTACTGTACGGCTACCTGTATCCCTGATGCATCAAGCCTCCCCACCAGTGGTAAGCTCCATGGCTCACGGGGGTCGAATGGAATGATAAGAAACCTTAATAAGTAGTAACATGGGAAGTACACTATGTTATGCATTTCACAGACGTTAGCACCGTATGGATGTTGATGTAGAATTACTGTTATAAAGAAAATTGTTCTCATTGTTTTAAGTCACATACAGAGGACGCGCACTCGTAGTGCTAGGTGTGGGAGGCGAACCTATGTACAGCTTGTGAGGTAATGGGCGAGTTGTGGCGTCCTGAAAATATTTTAAGTTAGGAGTTGGCGTGGCCGTGCGGAGGCCTCACGGCGGGCCGCGGCTCGCTAGCATTCGTGTGATTCCGCACAACGGGCTGACCACACAGTCCGTCGGCCGCATGGCTGGGAATTCCATGGTGACACTGTGTCGATGAAGGAGACATTCCAGGAGTGCCAAAGATGGCGGGCTTTGTGAAACCTTAATGGCAGACATTTCACAGTTCGTATAGAAATTAATAGTAGGTAGATGAATCATGATACCTCAAAATGAAACATGTACATTACCATTATTTGCACGACAATTCTGATGGTGTAATCAGATTTTCAATAGCTTTGTTACTTTAAAGTTTAGTGTCTGATGATAAATCTAAACAGTTCATCCGATTTCGTCGATCGGCGTGTCTTTCGAAAGCTATTAGTGTGAACTTAAATTGGTATTAATTACAGGCATGTGACTTGAATAGTAAATGACTTATTGGAGGTCAAAGTGGCAAAATACTATTAATTGTGTCAGGCCATAAGTACTCCACAGTTACACGAAAAAACGATAGCAGCGTGCATATAAACATATTTATTCATCTATGTCGTTGTTTATAGCCGATATAAGCTATTCATGAAGAAATGGGTTAAATATTTACTGTGTTTTAGAAAGCACAGAGACATTAGGTTACTGACTTACCTTTCGTTTCTATTCCTTTGATATATGTTTATTTGATTTGTTTATGTATTTAATAATGTGTGTTAGAGTGTGTTTATGGTCCAACCGTAGGAGTGTTTACTTAATTTCAAGTTATTTAAATGTAAATCCAGTATTTCGAATGTGTTTCAAAATGTTTGTGAGTGTCCGTTGGCTTGAAGACATGACGGGAACGCTATCGCCAATCACAGTGCTCTTTAGTAAGGGAGGCGACTACCGAAGTGAATGGAGGGGGAGTTCTCAACAGGGCGGCGCGAGGGACAGTCGGAAGGGAGACGGAGAGTTCTGGACAGTACGGGTAAGGACACAGGAGAGTCGTGGATAGTACGCCGAGTCGGACACACAGTCGCGAGATAGTGCTCGACAAGAAGGCGCGACGGCTGGTCGCAGGAACTACGTTGAAGATTGGAGTTTTGCGCGTAGTCGCAGGAGACAGAAATATTTCGTTGTGAGATTTTCGTCACTTCTGCAGTGAAGACCTAGTATGCGTTTAGAAGTGAGCATCTCGTAAGCTATGTTGTTGTTCGTAACTAATTACGTGAAGTAGGAATCTATTGTTTCCCTTTTATTCAACTTATATTTCATTTAATTGCTGGACCATCGACACCAGTAAGTGTTTTACAGCAATAAAGGGCATTCTTAAAGGTACTTTTGCTATCGTACTCATAATCTAAAGTCGTTAAAATAGTACCTGCAGAATTTATTTAATTGCAATTTTTCATTTATAAATGTCTATGTTACGTTCAAAAGTCGCAACTGCCAAGTGATAGGAACCTTCAAACATTCGATTCAAGTGTATATTCGTATTGTATACCGTAGACTCAGCAGTATTTGATTTGTAATGCGGCAACTACGTATCCCAGCCCATAGACAACGAAACAAGCCAAAACTTTTAATATTTCAATTCTGAGTCTGAGGGTATGTAGTTGAGGGCCACACCATCACATCATTGATTATTTGAAAGCCCACAGTTGGGGCTCGTCCGGGATTTGTGTCCTGCAAACTGGTAACTCCTTTGCTCTCTGTTATTCAGCGTAGTATGTGAAGTGTAAAAATCTTTGCAAAACCAGTAGAGATTTCTGTAGAGTGAACCTCTCACAAAACACAGTGTGAGATCGGCTTCTTCCGCAAATAGGTCTCTGGAAATAGTGAAATTACGCAGTAATTTTCACAACTGACACATGCTATCAATAGAGATCCTAATCTATCACGTTAAAGGCAATTTGCATGGCGGCACAGAGTCTAAATAAGTAGAGTGCACGGAACAGTAGCGATTATCTCGTTTAACGGACAGCGGTATTGGAGACGGTTGGAACACGCGGTAACCGGCAGCAGCTACAACTACATCAGGTGACTTCTCCAGTGGCGGACGCAGATCAATAGCAGTACGACGGCAGTGTCTTCGAGTACTCCATGGCAGTCTTCATTGTCGACTTCCACAACAACCGACAGCATCATCATGGCAGAGGGAACAATCTCAGATCAGATAAGTGCCTGCGCCAATAGTGAGATAGTGTTTAACTCTGAAGTTCAAGCCCCGCTTATAGATCTCACGGATATAAAACAGTCACCTAGTATGTGTAATTCTGAAAACGGAAGTGAGCCAGTTAGTCCGAAACCAGAAAGTGAAAGTGTAACTAGTAGGAATTCAGGCAAGGGGAATGAATGTGGAGGAGGTATGACGTCTCAGCTAATGCAAATGATCCAGGGATTGGGAAATAAAATGAATATAATGGCAAATAATATCAATGCAATTCGGACAGCTATGGGTACATTGCGAACAGATATGAGCACATTGCAAACAGTTACGGATACAATTCGGACTGATATTGGTACAATGCAAACTGAAATGGGTTCCGTTGTGTAAGAGGAAGTTGAAAAAATTATGGGTAACTTTTAAAAAGCAATTGATGATAAATTAAAATATGTCCGAGTGGATATGGGGAAAATTACAGATTAAGTTGTAATAGTAAAATCTAAAATCGAATCAGTGGAAAAAGATCTTGGGGAAAAATGGATAAGATACAGATGGAACTTCAGGGAAAGGTAAGCGACTGTATAAAAGCGCAAGATGCTCATAAAAGCGATATAAATTTAGCAATCTAGTGAGTGGGAGAAAGAAATGGGCAAAATTAAAGATAAAATTGAGTCCAGTATCATTAGCGAAAATGAATTTAAAAAACAAATGCCACAGGTAAAAGTGATTTAAATTCGTTAGCCTCCCAACAGGCCACACCGGTTATAAATATCCCTTGAGTAAATATCGGATCTGTGAAATGTTACACAGATGACGGAAGATATCACCCAGTAAATTTCTTGGCTGCGTATAGGGACGCTTTTGTTCACGGATTGTCGGACGAACCGAAAATAAAATACGTTAAACGGCATATGGAGGGAGACCCACAGTCTTGAGCAAATGTTAAATGTAGTTCGTGCGAATCGTACGAAGGGTTCGAAAAGCGTTTTTTCAGTAAATTTTGGAGGGAGGCAGAAGAGACGTGGATCCAATTTGAATTTTTAAACGGGCCGAGTTACAGCTACGATAATGGAACGATGAGAGATTTTTGCAAGTGCGAACTTGGCAAGCTTATGCATGTGAAACATTCGTTGGGGGTTTTAACGGAAATCACCACCTTAAAAAGGCGATTACCCGAAAATTTGCAATGGGATCTTGTCCATAGTCCATGTGATTCCGCGGACGAATTTCTAGAATTTGTAGAAAAGTTAGAGAGGGCTTTGAAGTTCAAACATCAGAGCAAACAGGTTGGTAGTTATCAAAATGGCAATCCAAATAATCACCACCAAAATAATAATCGTGAGAGAAATCAAAGGAATTCTCAGTGAGATAGTAGCTGGAATGAGCAGAATGGTCGGAGTACGAACGGGAGTGATAACTTCCGTAAACGGGACCCAAGTAAAGAAAGCAGATTTGGTGGGAGAAATTCGTGTGAAGTGCAATCGCGTAACAACCGGTTGGGAAACAGATGTTTACCACATCTCAGGACCGGGGATGGCGATCCGAACAGGCGATGAAAAGGACTAGAGATAATGGTAGTGGTAGAAATGTTATTAGGTTTGGAGAAAGGCAACCAATATGTAATATGGAGTATGTTAAAGAGGAAGGCTGTACAGGTGGCTCTTTCAATAAAAGCAGGCGCAAACGGCGGAAGCAGAGATTTGTGAGACATTTAAACAAAAGTACTGGGAATAAATTTGCGGGGAATGATGAAAGTTACGAATATGTGATGAATGAGTGTGTGAATGTTGATGAATGGAAAGATTCAGTGGTTCAAAAAGAAGTTAAAGAGTAGATGAATTTTGAGAAAGCAAATCGTGTGGAGAGTTCTGAAGAGGTATTAGCAAATAGTAGCAGTTGCAGTAAGGAAAGTGTTGTAGTAGCAAGTATTTGTGAGTCGGCGAAAAGCGTCGATGTTAGTGAACGAGGCGTAGCTTTGGTCTCGCCAGCTGCAAGTGAGGGTGATTGTGTTTCGGCGGAAAGCGTAAATGTTACTAAAGCCCGTCTCACACGGAGCAAGAGTCACTGTAAGTTTCCTTGCTGGCTCGCGCGGCGGCTACCTTGCGGGCTCCGTCGTCTGCTAGCGGGCTACCTTGCTGGGAACCTTGCAAGATTTCCAGGATAGGTCCGGTGCTATTTTTCTTGCAAGGTTCCCTGCGTGCTACCTGCGTTGGCCAATCATGAGGCGTTTCGTTTGTGACGTCAGACGCGGAAAGCTTGGGCGGGAAGCCTTTGTTGACAGTTGCTTTTCTGCTGTTGTGAGGTGCGGTAGGAAGTTCTTATAATTATTAAATAATGGCACCGAAGTGGTCCAAGGAAGCGATTGAAGCATTGATATGTACTTACAGGGAAGAACAGTGTCTGTACGTCGTGAAAAGCGCAAACTATTATAATAAACACTTGCGTGCAGAGGCACTCGAAAGAGTTGCCAAATACCAATACATCTATTCGTATAAAATTTGCAAAGAATTTACGATCTTCTATCCTATACAATAAAGTCGTATATAACAGTCATTATTGGTATATTTATAAAATCAAACAGTAATGAAATGGTGATACTTTTCAAACAAAAGTAGGTGTTATACGAATTAACCTCAACTCTTTATGAAGCATGAAGAGCACATTTTTTCCAGCGTTTCTCCTCTTAATCCAGTTTTTCGTCCATTCTTTCTTTCTTCCTCTCTCATTAGCATGCATTTCTGCATCTTTTAGCACCAAAACAGCTAATAACGCCAGTTTGCTCTGAACATCTGTACCTGAAGCAGCCATCTTTGTTCGATACAACATGCAGCCGATCACAACACAACTAGCTGCCGATCTTGCACCGTGGGGAGCTTCTGCGTGGAAGATAGCCGGCTCCTTTCCCTGCAAGCCGGCAGGCATGCACGCCATCTCGCAAACTTGCGGCGAACCTTGCTCCGTGTGAGACGGGCTTAAGGGAGGCTTAACATTTATCTCGCCAGCAGTTGAAGTTAAAAACGTATCGGCGGAGGTAGATGATTTTTGTTTAAAGGAACAGAGTAATGGTAATTTATGTAATGATGCAAAAGCTACTGGTATTGATACTTCGGAGGGACGAATTTACGCGTTTCTAGTCACGAATGAAGGCGAAACGAAACTTATTGATGAATATGTCGATCTAAAACGTTTACCTGAATATGAATGTGAGAATGTATGTAAAGTAGGCTTGGGAGTTAATCTGGATGAAAAGCGTGTAGAAATGGCAATGTGTGCTGATTTTTGTCCTATCATAGCGGAATGTAGCAAGTCTAGAAGACGCAAACTTGTACAACAAGGTATCGGCAATTTGTATAATGTAGCGGCGGAGGATAAAGTTGTGTACGATTCACGTAAAACTACTTTGTCGACGCAGGAATGTAAGGTTTCTGATGTGAATTTTTGTAGTGATTTAAATGGTGTATCAGCAGATAAGGTTGCTGAGATGAATATTTATGGTGATGATGGCTTAGGCATCGATGTATTATTTCGGGCAAATTAAGTGTTTAACAGTGAATTTAAGTGTAATTTTGTTAAAGCTACAAGTGTCGATATTTTGGAGGGGAAAAACAGTAAAGTTGTGCATCTGTGGGTAGTGAATCGGCGAAATATCTGGAAGAATAACAGAAAATTTAGAGAGGGCTGAAGTAAATAGTGTGAATGGGGATAGTTTTTGTAATGAAGTTCCTACTAATTGGTATATGAAGGAGGAGTGTGATTCTAGTGAGAGTGATTGGCGTTGGTACGGTAGAACGTTACGGTCGTTGCTGCTGCATATGTCGAAACGAGAGAAATTTAAAATTTCTAAGGGTATATAGAGAAAGGGCAGAAGTGAAAATCTGCAATTAGTGGTAGTAATTTTGGAGGGATAATTTATATGTTAAGTTTGAGGTTCGCCGATGACATTGTAATTCTGTCAGAGACAGCAAAGGATTTGGAAGAGCAGTTGAATGGAATGGACAGTGTCATGAAAGGAGGGTATAAGATGAACATCAACAAAAGCAAAACGAGGATAATGGAATGTAGTCGAATTAAGTCGGGTGATGCTGAGGGAATTAGATTAGGAAATGAGACACTTAAAGTAGTAAAGGAGTTTTGCTATTTGGGGAGCAAAATAACTGATGATGGCCGAAGTAGAGAGGATATCAAATGTAGACTGGCAATGGCAAGGAAAGCGTTTCTGAAGAAGAGAAATTTGTTAACATCGAGTATAGATTTAAGTGTCAGGAAGTCGTTTCTGAAAGTATTTGTATGGAGCGTATCCATGTATGGAAGTGAAAGGGCAGATAACAAGTTTAGACAAGAAGAGAATAGAAGCTTTCGAAATGTGGTGCTACAGAAAAATGCTGAAGATTAGATGGGTAGATCACATAACTAATGAGAAGGTATTGAATAGAATTGGGGAGAAGAGGAGTTTGTGCACAACTTGACTAGAAGAAGGGATCGGTTGGTAGGATATGTTCTGAGGCATCAAGGGATCACCAATTTAGTACTGGAGGGCTGCGTGGAGGGTAAAAATCGTAGAGGGAGACCAAGAGATGAATACACTAAACAGATTCAGAAGGATGTAGGTTGCAGGAGGTACTGGGAGATGAAGAAGCTTGCACAGGATAGAGTAGCATGGGGAGCTGCATCAACCCAGTCTCAAGACTGAAGACCACAACAACAACAATTTATATGTTTATTTGGGGATTCGTTAGTAATTTGTTAGTTTATTGTGAGACTGTACGTGTGCAAAAGGCACTGAGGGTCCATGGAGGTCAATGACCTCGTGGATTTAAGTAAATATGTACTGATTAATGCTTTGTATAAGAGTTTGGCAAAGAATTTAGTGATCAATTTGATGGGTCTTAAAACTGTAATTGTATCTGCACGCAATTTTTGTTGTGTGGAGGTAGGAAGGATCGATTGAAGACAATTAAATAGAACTTGAGGGAATTTGAGCTTACTGTGATTCAGTCGTTTGCCTTGTGATTTTGTTCCTAAAGTATCGTTTTCTGCTGGTTGGGTTTGGGAAACGGTTTGTTGTCGGGTTTCTACTTTTGGTTTTCGTTGTAGACAAATTTGTCACGATAAACGGGGAGCTCGGAATTTAGAGGTAGACACGATTTCTGCGAGGCACTTGGTCAAAAGAATGATGTTAGTTGATCAATACTTCGTGCTAAAATTAGAGCAAGAAGGCGCCTTATCGCTAAGTGAGTGGCACAAGAAGTGCTTAGGAAAATCGCACATAAGTGAAAGTACATTTAAAACATTTATATTTCTAGTCCAAAAAAAATTTTTTTATGCTTAACTGAAATGCAGCCATTTATTTAATATGCTGTTTCGTTCATAATTTGTGTTAGTTTAAGTTTATTTCGAAATTCATGCTGCTCCTACACCACTACAAAAAATTTGTAAGCACTATTGGCCAGGCGTTTTAATCATTAAATTCTCTTCTTTGAAATTTGTTTTATATGTACTTGCATGATCTGAAGGTTGCTACTTCTGAACATTCTGGCAAGCCATAATGTTAATAAGTGGAGGTGTGTGAGGTAACGGGCGACTTGTGGCGCCCTCAAAATATTCTAAGTTTGCAGTTGGCGTGGCCGCGCTGGCGCCTCTCGGCCGGCCGCGGCTCGTTAACAACCGTGTGATGCCTCACAACGGCCGGACCACGTGGTCCATCGGCCGCGTAGCTGGGAATTCCATGGCGATAGTGTGTCGATGAAGGAGACATGTCGGGAGTGCCAAAGATGGCGGACTTTGTGAAACCTTAAAGGCAGACATTTCACAGTTCGTATAGAAATTAATAGTAGCCAGATGAATCATGATACCTCAAAAAGAAACATGTACATTACCATTATTTGCACGACGATTCTGATGGTACTTCTGCTATCGTACTCATCGTTTAAAGTCGTTAAAATAGTACCTGCAGAATTTATTTAATTGCAATTTTTCATTTATAAATGTTTATGTTACGTTGAATATTCACAACTGCCAAGTGATAGGAACCTCCTACCATTCGATTCATGTGTTTATTCATATTGTATACTGTAGACTCAGCAGTATTTGGCTTGTAATGCGGCAACTACGCATCCCAGCCCCTCGACAACGAAACCAGCAAAACTTTTAAATATTTCAACTCTGCGTCTGAGGGTACGTAGTTGAGGGCCACCACCACACCTCATTTTAATTAGAAAGCCCGCAAGCTCATATCACCCATACAAGGTGGACCAGAATGCCACCCCCAAAATTTCAGAGCTTTCTCAGGGATATTCTCTGAGTAGTTTGGTACAGAGACCTATGGACTCGGGTGGCTTGTTATAAAGTAATAACGTAATTATGACTTAGTAGGCTTTCTTACGAGAATTATCTTTGTTGCTGTGAAAATGCTTTCACAAAAGTGAATTACCAATAGCAAAACGTAATAACACGAGAGAATCAGCTTATTCGTGGGCGCCTATTGAACGATTACCGTTCGTTTCTGATTTGCCTCTGTTCATTTAGTTATGTCAGGCTGCACTTTATTTCCTTTTGTCGAGCTCATATGGAGATCATTGCCAGACTGTATGCACAAGCTTTCCAATAAATTGTGCACGGAAATAGGGAAAGAATATTATCTTGCTACTGTTCTTTCTACTGCTCCCACGTGATCACCATGCTCGTCATTCATTCTCATTCTATCGGAAACGCTTTGAACTAAATAGCATCTGAGCTTACTTACTGGAACTATTTGATTTTGACGGAATCACGCGATGAAATACGTGCTTCGTGGGGCTAAGCAGACAAAAACATACTTAAATTAGGCACCTATAAAATTTATTGCTTTCTCCTTAATTCTTCACATGCACATATTTGTCCTAATATGAATTTCAACAACAAATATCATTTTGCAATGACTGTGCAGCCAACATCACGTTAGAAGTCAAAACGGGACACTGGAACTCACCTTAGTCGACCGTTCTTCGAACATAATCAAAACTCCAACCGAAACACACGAAATCCTAGACCGAATTGCTTAAAAAGCGTCCTTTGCACACAGATTTGTGCACCCAACTCCACATTGGTTACTGGAAATCTGTGACTTTTATATTTACTCACTCATGGGGATCATTCTCGGTATTATAACAAAATTAAACTTCACACGGATTTCCTACCTCAGCCTAATTTAGGACACCGGTGGCCAAGTCTCCTTGCAGAACTGCTTACGTGGCATTGCGCAGAGAATGACTAGCAGACAGGAAATTAAAAAGAAATAGCAAGGAATTTCACACGCCAGTTTACTTAAGTATCCCACGCAATACACATTCAAAATGCCTAGCCACAAATCATACTACAATCTCTATTATCTTTCGTTGTACAGTGGTGACATGTAGTATCGAGGAGACTGGATCAGGCCCATTCTGCAAAGAAAATTCATTTAATATTTGGAAAACTAATTTATGTTAATCATCAAAGGCAAGATAATTGATGACAGAATTCAAATAAAGGTCAAACGTACTGAAGGCACCTCAAGATTGACTTTGTATTACTGGATTCTATTGTGCTCCATGCTTTCGACAAAATACCAAACTTCTAACCATTGGGTTTAGCTGTAAAATTACTGCAAAAGGTGTTCCCCCCATAGCCCTGACTATAATTTTGCCGAAAAAGAGCGGACTACTAATCTTAACAATAATATACATCATCCTCTTCAGCTTTTGCAAACTGCATGACGGAGCTCATGACAGCTTCCGTCCACCCTCTAGCCTGACCAGGAACGGAATGACCAAAAATGGCGGAGCGCCCCTAACGGTCACTCTGCTCTTCCCTGTGGGGGAGTGGAAATGGGCTCCTACCAACCCCCGAAGAGTCTGCTTGTGCAGGGGCATCTTTGTCGATTATCCACAAGAGTTAGGGTGGCACCAAAATCTAACCAAAGCATGCAACTCTGTCCTACAACTGTTCTGCAGACAAACCCACAAACAAAACAAACACTCATTCCATAATTTATAGGTAAATGATAAGCATTAGAGAAAAATCTACTTAATGAAATAATTAAAGAAATGAACACAGTGGCGTCCATCCCTATCCAGAGCCTCACTGTACCATACTGCACTTACAAGAATGACTAATGTCTCATGTAAAATCACTGTCACAAGGTGCAACGTGACCCTGTAATGAGACGAAACCACTCGTTTTTCCATTGTACTCAGTGACCTCATGGACGAGATGCATATCCACCTATTCTTCATTAGTAAGTCTATCTACGCTGTTGTTGCCGACCGATGTGGCCGAGCGGTTCTAAGCGCTACAGTCTGGAACCGCGCGACCGCTACGGTCGCAGGTTCGAATCTTGCCTCGGGCATGGATGTGTGTGATGTCCTTAGGTTAGTTAGGTTTAAGTAGTTCTAATTTCTAGAGGATTGATGACCTGAAAAGTTAAGTCCCATAGTGCTCAGAGCCATTTGAACCATATCTACGCTGTTGTGTATCACTGTTAACGTACAGCCAACACTGCTAGAAAAACGAATACTTGACTGGATCGAGCAGTACTGAAAACCAAGCTTGAGGACCAAGAGTAAAGTAGGCCTTGTTGTCAACAGTAGTACCGTGAATAAATGGGACGAATTGCTTGGAAATTATACCTGGGCAACTTCTGAAATTTTGTCGGTGACGTTCTGGTTCGCACTGTATGCATGGAAAATAGCCTCTTCCTTAGAATAACAACGCATCTTATGCACAGTACATGTACCATATGCTGATTTGTGGGTGTAGACCATATTTTATTTTAATGTATGCTTTGTCGAACAGAGAGGATATGATTTTTAAAATCGGTCTTTGTGTTTCGGTTTTAAAGTATTTTCGGAAGAGCTGGTCGTAAATAAAAAAGTATTAAGTCCGAAAGTAAATGAAAAAATAATCACTTCCGACTGTTAAAATTTAGGCATTACAGTTCTCGTTCGAGCATCTCCAGCCCTGTTCATCAGCACACCACGTAAAGGCGCCTATTCACAACCGACTGGTCTGCCGAAACGCGGAACCGCATACCCGTTCGACTGGGTGTGGACACCGGCGACTGCTTATAATAGCGGACCCTACCTGCCTGGACTGACGGGTTAGGGCAGGCCGTGACGGACCCTCGTCTCTCCTATCTGCCGGCAAGCTGCGAAGATGGGACAGCAGGATTGTGGAGCCTTCCTAGACCTTTCCTCGGTGCAAGTTTCACAACGTGCAGTTTATAGGACACCACCTGAGCCGCGTCGAAGCCGCCAGGCAAATGATCAACATGAGCAAAATATTCTACTCCTGAAAGAAGAGCAACAGCGTCACCAGTTGTCTACAAAACGCTCTATGATATTCCCTCTTACATACTCATATGGACTTGGTTCTACTTCTTTTAACGTCTATATCCTTTTTTTCTCCTTTTATGTTGCTTACCTACATCTATATCTACATGACTACACTGCAATTCACACTGAAAAGCCTGGCAGAGAGTTCATCGAACCACTTTCACACTTTTCCTCTACCATTCCACTATCGAAGATCCCATGAGCACGACAAACAACTAAATCTTTCCGTAATAACTCTGATTTCTTTTCAAAAAAAATGGCTCTGAGCACTATGGGACTTAACATCTATGGTCATCAGTTCCCTAGAACTTATAACTACTTAAACCTAAATAACCTAAGGACAGCACACAACACCCAGCCATCACGAGGCAGAGAAAATCCCTGACCCCGTCGGGAATCGAACCCGAGAACCCGGGCGTGGGAAGCGAGAACGCTACCGCACGACCACGAGATGCGGGCTCTGATTTCTTTTATTTTATTACGGTGATCATCTCTCCCTATGTAGGTCGGCGTAAATAAAATATTTTTGTATTCAGACGAGAACATTGGAGACTGAAACTGAGTACAATCATTTCGCCACGACGAAAAACTCCTATATTTTAATGATTGCCACCCAAATTCACCCTCATATCAGTGACACTCTCTCCCGTACTTGACGACAATAGATAATTTTTCAATGTCCTCCTTCAGTCTAGTCGGATAAGCATCCCGTACTGCAAAGGACTACTCTAGCAGAGGTCGGACAAGCGCAGTCTCTTTAGTAGACCTGTTGCATCTTCCAAGAGTTCTGCCGATAAAGCACAGTCTTTCGTTCACCTTACTTATAACACTATCAACAGGGTGCTCGGAAGTTCCAATTACAAATGTCTACGCCTTTTACAAAGGAGTGAATACATAATATTTTGAATGGGAACTCATGTCAGGAAACGAACCGTTTCCATTTCAAGACGGTTTCAATTCTCATGTTTAACTCATCCACTTCCGCTTCAGAGAATGAATTAGGCGTGGCCTAATACAATAATTAGGTAACAATTCGAAAATAAACATTACTAAATATCCATTTATCACTTAAGCACATTTGTTTCAAATTAAAATGGCTCTAAGCACTATTGGACTTAACATCTGAGGTCATCAGTCCCCTAGACTTAGAACTACTTAAACCTAACTAAGCTAAGGACGTCACACACATCCATGCCCGAGGCAGGATTCGAACCTGCAACCGACTGAAGCGCCCAGAACCGCTCGGTCACAGGGGACCGAGCACATTTGTTTGTATTAACACTTAAACATTATGTGTTTACATAATTCCAAAACAAAAAAACAGCATACTGTACGTTAAGAACAGTATTGATGCATTATAACAGCCGTTCGATGTGGCGACCACCAAATTTTTTACAGACCCTGTATCTAAGACGCATGTTGTGATACAGCCTCCATCCCAACTAGTGTCTCTTCAATTTCTAGTGCAGCGGCCAGATCTTCCTCTTTCTCGACAGGAGTCTCGTAAAGTGACGTTAAGTGACTTCACGTGACCGCCTTAAGTACTACACGTTATTCTGTCTATCCTATTGCACATCAGGATGAGCAAATCTGAGACGTGGACGTGTTACACATCTGAATTGAAACCGTCGCAGAACGGAAACGGTACGTTTTCGCACATGGGTTCGATACAAAACATTGTGTACTCACTCCACCATACAAACCCTGAAAGTTTGTAAAGATGATTTCCGAACAACACGTATGGTTCAAATTGTTCAAATGGCTCTGAGCACTATGGGACTCAACTGCTGTGGTCATCAGTCCCCTAGAACTTAGAACTACTTAAACCTAACTAACCTAAGGACATCACACACATCCATGCCCGAGGCAGGATTCGAACCTGCGACCGTAGCAGCAGCGCGGCTCCGGACTGGAGCGCCTAAAACCGCACGGCCACCGCGGCCGGTACAACACGTATGTGATCGTTCAAAATTAAGTTGTTCGTCATTGTAATTCTTCGAATTTTACTGAAATAACAGATTTTATGTTTATGAGATTTATCGTGTAACTGAAATTTGTCGGAATAATTTTAGTACTCATGTGGATAACCTCAAGCTTTTCATTACTTAGCGTCAGTCTCCACTTTTCGCACCATGCAGACATCTCGTCCAAATAATTTTGCAATTGTTTTTCATCTTCTGGTGATTTTGTTAGGCAGTAAATGACGGTATCGTCTGCAAACAATCTAAAAGGGCTTTCTCCTACATCGTGTATATCGATTAGCAACAGCAGAGGGCCTATAACGCTCTCTTAGGGAACGCCAGATATATCTTCTGATTTACTCCGTGACCCTCTGTTATTTACTACGTTCTGTAACCTTTTCGACAGGAAATCACGAATCCAGTCGCACAACTGCGACGATACTCTATAGAGATACGGGTCGATTAGAAGCCACTTGTGAGATACGCTCTCAGAAGCCTTCTAGAAATCTAAAAATTTGAAATCAGTTTGAGACTCCTGTCTGTAACACTCATTACTTCATAAGTATAAAGAGCTAGTTGTGTTCCACAACATCGGTACTGTATTTTCTGAATCCGTGCGATGTGTTACCTTCGAGGTAATTCACAATGTTCGAACACTTTATGTGTTCCAAAATCCTACTGCAAATCCACGTCAGTGTTATTAGTCTGTAGTTCAATGGATAATTCATATTTCCTCTCTCGTGTATTTCTGTGATATGTGCAACATTCCCGTCTTACGGTACGGATCTTTCGTCGGGCGAGCAGGTGTATATAATTGCTAAATATGGAGCAATTACATCAGCACACTCTGAAAGGAACCTAACTGACATACAATCTGTACCGGAAAACTTGCCTTTACTGGGTGATTTGAGTAGTTTGCTTCACATAGGATATCTAGTTCTAAGTTACTCATGTTGGCACTTGTTCTTGATTCGAATTCTCACTGTTTGCCTCATCTTCTATGGTGAAGAAATTCGGAAAAGTAATTCCCCTTTAGTGGCACTGACTTTGGTAACATTACCAAGCATATTCTATCAAAACACGAAAAATCGTTACGCTTTGTCACCTCAAAAATTTTTGGTTGTTCCGTTACGTATGTAATCATTTAAGTACTTGTGACGAATACTCTGTTCTTTTAAAGAGTGTCTCGCTTAATATACAGTTTTACACTCAAGAGACAAAGAAACCGGTACACTTGGCTAATATCATATAGGGAACCCCCAAGCGCACAGAAGTGCCGCAACGCGTCGTGGCATGGACTCAGCTAATGTCTGAAGTAGTGCTGGAGGGAATTGACACCATGAATCCTGCAGGGCTGTCCATAATCCATAAGAGTACGAGGGGGTGGAGATCTCTTCTGAACAGCACGCTGAAAGCCATCCCGGGTATGTTCAATAATGTTCATGTATGGGGAGTTTGGTGGCCAGCGGAAGTGTTTAAACTTAGAAGAGTGTCCCTGGAACCACTCTGTAGCAATTCTGGACGTGTGGGGCGTCGCATTGTCTTGTTTTAATTGTCCAAGTCCATCAGATTGCACAATTGACATGAATGGATGCAGCTGATGAGACAGGATGCTTACGTACGTGTCTCCTGTCATAGTCGTATCTAGACGTCTCAGGGGTCCGGCCGCCGCAAGGTCGGAGATTTGATGTTTTACCGGATTCCTGTTACTCATGGTACACTCGTGAAATGATGCTGTGTCCGATTGCTCGAGCGCCGACTATGTTCAAACTCACTCACATCTTGATATCCTGCCATCGTACGGCATCGTACAGCAGTAACCGCTCAAACAACTGCACCAGACACTTGTCTTCTATAGGCGTAGCCGACATCAGCGCCGTATTATGCCTGTTTACATATCTCTGTATTTGAATACGCATGTCTATTCCCGTTTCTTTGGCGCTTCAGTGTATAATGCTCATGTATCTTCCACTTTACAATAAAGACAATGATATGCAGAAATATCCCAGAGAATTGCTACTACGTAATTCTCTCGCCGCTGCAGAGAGAAGTGATATACGTATTAGAATCAGTTGTGCTGTGAAACAGCTGAAATCGCTAAAATTTAACAATAATTCAGCACCCGAATGATGCCCTCTCAGATTCTATAACGAAAATGATTGTCATCCTGTTACCTCCTTTTAAACCATAACATATCATAGATAATCGATGCGATATTCCTTGATGGCACGATGACTACCGAACGGTACGTGGACGTTTTGGAAGATGATTTTATCCCCATTACCCAAAGTGACCCTGATTTCGTCAAGATGTGGTTCATCCAAGACGGAGCTCGAACCCAGTAAAGCAGAAGAGTGTTTTATGTGCTGGGGGAGTACTTTGAGGACCGCATTCTGGCCCTGGGGTACCCAGAGGCCACTGTCATCGGCCTCGATTGGCCACTTTATTCTCCGGATGTGAACACATGCGACTTCTTTTTGTAGGGCTATATTACGGTCGAGCTGCACAGTAATAACCCATAAACCATTTCTGAGCAGGAAACAACCATTTAGTAGGTCATCGACAGCATCGATGTTCCGACACTTCAGCCGGTCATGCGAAATTTCGCTAATCGCCTGCGTTACATCTTCGTCAATGATGGCAGGCATATCGAACATGTCACGACGTAAATCCGAATACCCGTAGTGACGTTTACATGTCGAATAAAGTGTGTGCACGCCATAGATTGTAACTAATTTACGTTTTTTATATAGTTTAATATAATTGTAATCCATTTGTTGTAGGATCTTGGAACATATTCTGAGCTCAAACATAATGAAGTATCTCCTGCATTCCAAACGGTATGGATTCCGAAAACATCTGTCGTGTGAAACCAAGCTCGCAATTTTTTCACATGACACCTTGAAAGCCATGGACCAAGACAGTCAGGTAGATGCAGCATTTCTCGATTTCCGACAAGTATCTGACCCATTACCACATCTACGCTTAGTATCTAAAGTACGATCTTACGAGTTTGTGACTTGATTGAGTACTTTTTTGTAGGGAGAACATCAGCAAGTTATCTAGGGTGAAGTGTTATGAACAGCTATAGATGGGAAGTGTGTTGGGAGACTTGTCGATAATGCCGTGTGGTAATGACCTTGCAGACAGTAATTTAGTAACCGCAGACTTTTTACATTTAGCTTAGTCATCTATAATGAAGTACAATCTGAGAAACTGCACAAGTATTCAGTTAATCCCGATAAGATTTATAAGTGGTGAAAAGAATGATATCTTGCTTTAAATGTTCAGAAATGTAATGCACTCCAAAAAACGAAAAAAAAAAAACAGCTTCCTATAAGCATAAGGTTATTGGTTCACAGTTGGAATCTGTAAACTCAAATAAATACATGGGATTAATAATTTTTAGGGATATGAAATGGAAAGATCACATAGACGCACTAGTAGGTACAGCAGGCGGTAGACTTCGGCTTATTACTCATGAAGTAATGAGTGCTAGCGACAAGGGATGTCAAATTGATTCCATATTTTTAGATTTCCAGAAGGCTTTCGACACCGTTCCTTACAAGCGTCTTCTAAACAAACTGCGTGACTATGTAATAACGCCTCAGTTGTGCGACTCGATTCGTGATTTCCTGTCAGAAAGGTCACAGTTCGTAGTAATAGACGGAAAGTCATCGAGAAAAACAGAAGTAATATCCGGCTTTCCCCAAGGAAGTGTTATAGGCCCTATATTGTTTTTGATCTACATTAACGACATAGGAAACAATCTGAATAGCCCTTCTAGATTGTCTGCAGATGATGCTGTCATTTACCGTCCTGTAAAATCATCAGATGACCAAAACGAATTGTAAAATAATTTAGATATGTAAATGGTGCGAAAAGTGGCAATTGACCCTGAATAAAGAAAATTATGAATTTCTCATATGAGTACTAAAAGAAATCCGCTAAATTTCGATTACGCGATAAGCCACACATATCTTCAGGTTGTAAATTAAACTAAATACTTCGGGATTACAATTACAAATAACCTAAATTGGAACGATCACATAGATAATGTTGTGGGCAGAGTAAATCAAAGACTGCGATTCATTGGCAGAACACTTAGAAGGTGCAACAGATCTACTAAAGAGACTGCTTACACCACGCTTGTCCACCCTGTTCTGGAGTATTCCTGTGCGGTGTGGGATCCGAATCAGGTGGGACAGGCAGATGACATCGAAAAGTTCAAAGAAGGCCGGCTCGTTTTGTACTATAGTGAAGTAGGGGAGATAGTATCACAGGCATGACACGTTAACTGGAGTGGCAATCATTAAAACAAAGGCATTTTTCGTTGAGACGGGATCCTCTCATGAAATTTCAATCACCCGTTTTCTACTCCGATTGCGAAAACATTGTTGGCATCCACCTACATAGGGAGAAATGATCATCACCATAAAATAAGAGAAATCAGAGCTTGTACAGAAAAAATTAAATGCTCGTTATTCCCGTGCACCATTCGAGAGTGGAACGGTAGAGAGAAAGCTGGAAGGTGGTTCATTGAACCCTCTGCTAGGCACTTTATTGTGAATAGCAGAGTAATCACGTAGACGTAGATGTAGATTGGTGGTATACTGGGGAACTGCAATCAGTCTGCAAAGGAGACTGCAGACAAAACACTCGTGCGACCCGTCCTACGATACTGCTCAAGTGTGTGGGACCCGTACCAAATAGGAGTAACAGGAAATAGTCCACGAGAATGAGAAAGGCAACACTAATGGTCGCAGGTTTGTTTGACCCATGGGAGAGTGTCACGGAGATGCTGATGAAACTGAACTGGCAAGCGTTTGAGGATGGAGGCAAACTATCCCGAGAAAGCTAGTCAATAAGTTTGAAGAACCAGTTTTAAATTACGAATCTAGGAATGTACTATAACCCTGCACCTATCGATCCCTTAGGAATGGCGTGGAGAAGTTTAGACTAAGTACAGCGCCTACTGAGGCGTTTAAGCGATCATTCTTTCCGCGCTCCATACGTGAATGGTACGTTAAGAAACATTAATACCTGCTACAATTATGTACTCTCTGCCATGCAGCTACGGTTGTTTGCTCAGTATGGAGTTATGGTTGTAAAGGAAACTTTTTTATGTTTTAAAGTCACGTATAGAGGACGCGCACCCGTAGGCCAGGAGTTGGATAAGAAACTACATACAACCCATTTCGCCTATACTGGATGAATCAGACAAAATTTAAGAGTTTTTTCGGGTAAATTTTCTGAGTATTTTGGTATAAGGACTCTTGTCCGCCGGTGGTTTCGTTACAAAGTAAGAATGTAATTATGGCTAAAAACGCTTTTTCACCAGAATTAACTTTGTTTTTGTGAATATGGTTTCACAACAGTGAAAGTTCCTATAATCTGTAAAAATCACAACTTAGTAACACGGAATGATCCGATTATTCGTTTGCACCTATGTACAGATTCAAAACTACTGTATTGCGGTTGGCGTCGCTGCGGAACAGCTGAGCATATCATTGTCGAGCCGTTTGTCCATTGCATTCAGTGAACCCATAGAAGAGATGCGTACGGGCAAATTTTTATCAGTTAATCTATCCACACTGTTCTGCATCACTGTAAATAGACAAGTAACCCCGCTGGAAATTTTGTGGGTGAAAATTTGGTTCACCCTGTACACATGTAAAACGGCCTTCTAAGAATGGCAACGAATCTCATGTACTTTATATGTACCATTTGTAGGTTCACGGATGTTACACCATATTTTATTTTAACCCTCGCAGTACTAAGAGGAGGGGGAGGGGAGTAACTCGTGTCCACCTTTTGAAAATATCGTAATCTCGTCTGGTACCTTATATTTCAAAATTTCGAAAAAAAATATTTATTGTTTTTCATCATTTCTTTCACTAGATTCGGTTACTGTTTTAAATTTTTCAGTATTGAAACACGTATGTAACGCAGCAGCGATGGCGAGGCATTGTAGCATCTGTGACCAGAGAGTATGCGCTTGACCGCGCGAGTGTTGCGAGCGGTTCTCAGTCAGTAGTAGTCTTTGCGAGTTAGTTGTCGCTATGCAGAGTAGCAGTCAGTCAGTCGTTGCGAGTCTGTAGCTCTGTCTAGTTGAGAGCAGTACTCAGTCTGTAGTCGTCATGCAGAGCGGTCGGTCAGTAGTAGCAGCCCAGTGCGGTTGTGTGATGTAGGCGGTCGGCAACAATGGTCAAGATGAGGAATAAGGTATACTGTTAATTAATATAATCATTAGATAATGAAAAATTTTATTTATTGTAATTATTCTCCAACAAGTCTCCCAATAATAATTTTTTATTTCAAAAGTATGGCAACAAAAATGTGAAAATACGCAATCTGACTCAATTATAAATCCTTCAAAAAATTAAAGTCCATTCAGTGACAAGAAAATTCAATTAAACCGAAATATCGGTCTTTGGCCCTGTGAAAAACAATCAGAATTAAAGTCTTACCTCAGAATAAATGGATGTCACATATCTGCTCTTGTTGTTGCGCACCGCTTGGAGGAACTGCATTGCAAATAATAATATTCTCTTTTTTTGTGATTTTAGTGGAATTTTTCTTCAAAAGAAGTGGAATGAAATGGGAAGTGCAACGAAATCTTGAGTTCAATAAAAAATTAAATTTTTGAGAAAATACTTTTGAAATAAAAAATTATTATTGGGAGACTTGTTGGAGAATAATTACAATAAATAAAATTTTTCATTATCTAATGATTATATTAATTAACAGTATACCTTATTCCTCATCTTGACCATTGTTGCCGACCGCCTACATCACACAACCGCACTGGGCTGCTACTACTGACCGACCGCTCTGCATGACGACTACAGACTGAGTACTGCTCTCAACTAGACAGAGCTACAGACTCGCAACGACTGACTGACTGCTACTCTGCATAGCGACAACTAACTCGCAAAGACTACTACTGACTGAGAACCGCTCGCAACACTCGCGCGGTCAAGCGCATACTCTCTGGTCACAGATGCTACAATGCCTCGCCATCGCTGCTGCGTTACATACGTGTTTCAGTATAACGTAACCCAATAATTTAAGTCTCACAAGGAACCTCTCGAGTGCGGAGTCGCAAGTTCAATTATTAGTAAGGCTCGTTTGAAAGTGTTGTGTTCTCAATCATGACAGGAAAAATATTAGGTGCTAGGAGTAATGACTCACCATGTGCATCAAGAGGGCGACGGAAAATTAGTGTCCGAGAGGTGCAGAGATCAACCTTCTATAGGATGTATGTATTACACTTCACAAAATAGACATCGTCGACATTCAATAAAAGTTCAAAGCAAACCATTAACTTGCACTACGAACAGCGAATGAAAAATGCCGCGCCAAAATGAAGGTTGGCACATTCAAGATCGAAGGTGAACTTCTTGGGAATTACAAACCATGCAGGACGTTCAGCTAGGTATGTACTCTTAAAGAATGTGTATAGAACCATATTGATGTAACGGAGTGATGAGAACTGATGGAATTTGATGTCTATCAACTCAGTTCAAAACTGTCTGTCGTGGAGCTTATCGTGAAACTGGCTATCCTTAAAGGCAGAGCTGCAGATATGCGATAATATATTTTGTAGGCACAGTAAAACAAATATCCAGACGCTGAATTTAACCAGTGGTTCCAGGTAATATGAACTGCAATGCCACCACACACTTTTCAGGTCCGCAGCTCGTGGTCGTGCGGTAGCGTTCTCGCCTCCCGCGCCCGGGTTCCTGGGTTCGATTCCCGGCTGGGTCAGGGATTTTCTCTGCCTCGTGATGACTGGGTGTTGTGTGATGTCCTTAGGTTAGTTAGGTTTAAGTAGTTCTAAGTTCTAGGGGACTGATCACCATAGATGTTAAGTCCCATAGTGCTCAGAGCCATTTGAACCATTTTTTTAACACTTTTCAGGAGGGATAGTTTGCCCTAAAGGAGTGTGATTTTTATACCCACACCAGGAATAAAGTAAAAGCAAGTTAGTTTGACCACCTATTGGCCAAAATCAGTGCTCTCCCACTCGTGCTTGCTGTGACGTAAATATCGCCCATACAAGAGAAAGAACCGTACGGGGCAGAGCACTTCCAACTTTTCGCATCACAATAAATAACTTTCCAGCCAATTTACCATCCAGATTAACAGTAGTCGTAATTGTGTACGAATGAGTTCAGGCATTGATATTAGTTGATCTTGACACAACTCTCTTGGTACGTCTAATTTCCAGGTTTCCTTTCACAAGCATTTCGGGGAATTGAAAACAAATTCCTTATTGAAAGATGGGGTTCGTTTGTACATCTCATCTACAAATTTTCTGGCCGATTCCGCATTTTGCTGTGTCTCGTCACGTTGACGCTTTGTTTGAAATTTCGTTATCTTAGATCTTCCAGTTCGGTAATACTGTCTGAAGTTATGCAACCATTCACTACCTCGATTGAATTCATCGTAATCTATGTCGCACGTAGTTTGATGTGTATAACATAGTAGGGTGCTATCACACACATCCTGTAAATTGTATCGAGTATCCTTTAAACGCGCAAACACCAGTTTCTGTAACAAGTACATCTTATCCTCCCTTGAATACCCGTAGTTTTTCTTGCGCACTATAGGGTCATATTGTTGCTGACTTAATCGAAATCTTTTCATAATTTTCCTTTGCCATGCAGCGAATGACCTTCCATGTATGTAATTATATTTAGTACCAGCTCCATACACGATTGTCCTGTACTATGTTTCACTGGGGTTTGTGGCTGCCTGTCCGACAAGGATGATAAACTACATGGCTCGACACTTGTTTTAATGTCACTTTCACTTGTTTAACACGTATCGTCATCATAATGTACATTGTCAGCACAGTTATCGTATACGATAAGACACATTGCACTGACTCATCTTGCAGAAACGCTAATATTTCAACTGCCACTTCTTTCTCACTCCACGGAGTTCTTTGGGCTCCCTTCTGAAGAAATGTCAATTTCGGCAACTGTTGTTGTGGATATAATGCAATGTTCTCTTTGTTTATCGTTGCCGTGTCATTGTTTGTATCAACACCACTAGCACTGTAACACTCTTGTGAGTTACTTGTCGAATAAGTAGTTCAACTTCGCTCCGTAGCCTAATGCTTTGGTCACCATTGGATACATCGAGTCCCGCCCCCCGTTTCCATTAGTAGCCAATATTGTGGTTGCTAGAAGAAATATTTGGGGTGTCGAATGCCGTAAACATCATTAACCTTTTGCGACCTCGCACTCAAGGGGTTCCTTGTCGATAGCAGATGTGATTTTTCGCAACAAATGCAATATTGATATTTTCAAGTTCAGGAGGCTTCTTACACATTTGTACAACTTCAAAAGGTATGTTTTGAAGGAAAAACAAATGTAATTTACGAAATTTGTGTTTTAAAGTTCTTTGTAGTGTCCATAAAGTACCCCTCCTCTCGATGTAAACATTAGGGAAAATTTGTTGGTGTTACAAATATTGTGCTAATAGATATTTTCCGGTTTAGTACACTACTTGTATATCATTACCTGCTTCGAAAGAATTATGTTAATGAAAGTTAAACATATTTAATGAACTTCATTTTATTCTTTTTTTCTTTGTGGTGGGCACAAAGCATCCCTCCCCCAACTCAAGTTGGTATTACGTGTTACGAAGAATGCTTGGTTACAGCTAGGATTAAAGTAATCTCTGTCCAGTAGAAGAGATATGATCCTTAAAATCGTTGCTCGTAATTCGGTTTTAATGTTTTTAATTATATTTTCTGAAGATCTGGTCGCAAGTAAAAGAAAGTATTATTTTGTCTGATAGGAAAATAAAAAAATAAAAAAACATTACAGTCACTTCAGATTGTAAAAATTTAGGCATTACAGTTCTTGTTCAAGTATCTCAGTCCTCTTCATCAGCACACCGCCGACCGCTGTGGCCGAGCGGTTCGAGGCGCTTCAGTCCGAAACCGCGCTGCTGCTGCTACGGTCGCAGGTTCGAATTCTGCCTCGGGCTTGGATGTGTGTGATGTCCTTAGGTTAGTTAGGTTTAAGTAGTTCTAGGTCTAGGGGACTGATGACCTCAGATGTCAAGTCCCATAGTACTTAGAGCCATTTGAGTCATCAGCACACCCCGTAACCTTCGGCCTGGGCGGGCCCTCGGGTCTTCTACTTGCCGGGCAAGTGGCGGAGTTGGGACGGGGAGGATAAGTGAACCCTTCCTCGAACTTTTCTGGGTGCAAATTTCACAGGATGCAGATTTCAATGTGTGCAGTTTACAGGATACCAGAACCGAACTCTGAAATTCGCTTTACTGTTCTCGAGGCTGTATTCAAATCAACTGTTACACGAAGATACGGGAATTCGGTTTTTGCGAGACAGAATTCTACAGAGCGCACGCACCTTCTACGAAAAGTTGGGTAAGTCCAGCAATCGGCTCATTGTGGTACTGGGCGACCTACCACACTACAGGCGGGCAATACGTTGGCCTGAACTGTTGCGAGAATAAATTTTTTTCGCAGCTGTTTGAGAAAACATCACATCCACGTCACCAGAGGGCAATCTTGCTTCGAGGATAACTTTTTCCGCAGCAGCTTGAGGACAAACGCGTCCACATTACCTGAAGCCAATCTAGCAATATACGTAATATCACACCGAGAGGTTCAAGAGAAATAAAATTTTAATGTTTAACCTGCACACTTGCCGAGTAAGGAATGCTCGACAGATAAGCGTCCACTGAGAAGTTGTTACGAAAATTTAGGACTTCTGGTAGAATGCTTGAAAGTTTTCAAACTAAATATAAACCCAACAGCATGTAATATGTACTACATCCCCCTTCGAACAAGTTACCGACAACAGCACTCCTTCAAGAATAATGTAATTGGTTTCGTCAGTTACTCAAAAACGTTGAAGTGTGTGTGAAATCTTATGGGGCTTAACTGCTAAGGTCATCAGTCCCTAAGCTTACACATTATTTAACCTAAATTATCCTAAGGACAAACACACACACCCATGCCCGAAGGAGGACTCGAACCTCCGCCGGGACCAGCCGCACAGTCCGTGACTGCAGCGCCATAGAGGGCTCAGCTAATCCCGCGCGGCTCGTCAGTTACACAATTTGAAGACTAATTTCCCCTGAATCTGGTATCCAGAAAACTTAATTGACATCCACATATGCGTTATCGCAAGTAATAGTAAAATTTTAAACATGAAGTACAAATGATCCACAGTTTTGATTTTTGAAAGTTGTGTGATTTAGTTACTCATGCCCAAGTATAAATATTTTACGATTTACTTATGTAAGCCTCAATTATCTATTCCAGGGACCTGTTTTCTGAAAACTGAGTTGGCTTGAATAAAAATAATTAATATAATCATACAGTCATCATTTTACGAAACTATTCATTTGCTAGCAACATTTGGACATCAAAACGATAAACTATTCGAAATAACTCTAATTATTTAAAAAACGTTGTAATTAAAGAGAAACAACCGCATAAGAGCGAGTAGGACTTGCGCGCTGAGGGTTCCGTACAAATTTATCTGTATAGATACTTCGTATACAGGTTTTGATGAGTGGGTTTGTGGTTATCAAAATATGTGAAATAAATGGCCGAGTCTTTTTATCGTATTGACTTAGAAGCTTAAATGCCTTAAACCACCCATGGACATTTGACTTAGTATGTGACATATGTTTCAACTTGATACCTTTACCCGTTCCTGAGGAAAATGGGTCTTACAGACGGACAGACAGACAGACAGACAACAAAGTGATCTGTAATGATTCCTGTTTATCAACTGAGGTACGAAATTTTAAAAACTAATTAGTCTTTTACGTTCCGAATCCTAACTATAGGTATGAGAATTTTATGTTTAATATTGTTGTTTCTGACTAACATTTGCAGCAAGTTACCCACCATACTGCGAATAAAAGCTTCCAGTTTCACGGGTTGTGGATACAACAAAAATACTCACAAAAAATTTCTGTTATTACCGATTAAAGATTCGGTTAACACTGTCTGCCATTTGATCTAGTCTTTTTACTTATGTATTTTTCACGTTTTGTAGAGCACGTAAACCGAAATCTTTTGTTCAACAAATAGGGGAAAGTCGGGTAAGACCGGGTAGTGGGGTGAATCTGGGTACCGTGTTTTTGACATCACTATTTATGCCCTTTGGTGGAGAGATACAGAATTACGATCCTATAGTCAAGGGGAAGGAGTAACCATGTTGGCATGTCACTGCACCTCTGAAGGAAAGTTTGTTTTCCGGTGTCAGATGACTAACGTTATTTTGTTTTTAAACTGCAATTATTGCCTGATCATTAAACTTATAAGAACTATTTAGCCAGGAATATTAGATGATCAGAAAGTATTTATACCTAGCAAACAATAGGGATTTGGTTCAACAATAACGTGCTTTTGTTTGGTTTTTACAGCCTATGCACTTGGGTTAATACTGGTACTCCGAGTGAGAGTTAGACCAGGAAGGTCAATTAAAAGAAAGGAAACAAATGCATAAGAAGAATGTATCAACGAAGAGAAAGTCGTCTTTGAACACTCAGAAAAACGGAAAAAGACATCATGAAAGCAAATCAACCAGAAAGAGACGTATGTGAAGAACTAACACAGGAAAGGAGTGTCGTCAAAAAATTCTCTATGGACGAAGACGATAAAAACAAATCAGACGTCAACTGCTTGTATTATGACGACCTGTTTTCAAACTCAGACGGAGAAGAAGATTTGATACAATGAGAAAAATGTCTTCGCTGAGTCCTGAAAAGATCAAGTGAAGCAGACGCTGAGGATTGTTACTTTGCATGTGAATTTTGTGAATAACACTGTTAGCTGAATTACATTTCTATAAACATGGCTCTGCTTTTCTACTGAAAACATTGTTTTTCTATTTTCCTATAAAGGTAGTATGTGTACCCACTCTAACCCCATTAGTGGTATAACACTGGGCGCTTTAACATTTTCTATAAAATAACCTCTCACTTATAAGTACGGAAGCTATGACTCTCCAAGAATAAAATATAGGCTGAAATTCCAAACCTAGCTTTCAAAAACTCGTTTACGGTAGAGAACTGCAGCTCCATTCCCCCTTTCAATTATCGAACAAACGCAAGGATGGCGGACATGGTGTTTAGTGTATTTGGGACGGTAAAACAGTTAAGATCCTTAGACGCCAGACTGTATCCACGTAAGATTTTATGTCAACTATGCTACAAATATATCACCATTCTTATCCATCATTTATCAGAGATCATTGGAACAGCGAAAAGTTCCACGGGACTGGAAGAAGGCCCAGGTCATAGCAATCTATAATAAGGGTAGAAAATCGGATGCACTTAATTACCGGCCAATTTCACTGACATCGATTTGTTGTAGAATCATGGAACATATTTCTTGTTCATATTGACCTTTCAGACTCTGAGAAACTCATCTGCAGAAACCAGCACGGTTTTAGGAAACAGCGGTCATGCGAGAAACAGCTGGCCATCTTTGTGCATGATATACAACAGGCTCTAGATACCGGCTCCTGAATATGGCTATTCAGACTTCAACACAAACAAGCGCAACATTAGGTATACCCCACAGCAGCTCCGCTGCTTTCTACGATTTACATAAACGATCTTGTTGATGGTATTGACAGCGGCATTAGACTGTTTGCCGATGATGCTGTAGTCTACAGGAAAGTAGTATCACTCGAAAGTTGTGAACAAATCAATGAGGATTTGCAGAAAATACACGCGTGGTGTAATGACTGGCAGTTATTTCTCAATATTAGTAAGTGTAGCCTACTGCGTATAACAAAGCGAAAACACCCATAAATGTAAGAGTACAAAATAAATTCCCAGTATTAGGAAAGGGTAAAATCCGTCAAGTATCTGGGAGTGACTATTTGAAATGATCTCTAATGGAATGATCAGATTACACAAGTAACGGGTAAGGCGAACTCTAGATTGCGGTTTATTGATAGAATCCTGAAACGGTGCAGTCCTTCAACAAAGGAAATTGCTTACAGTACTTTAGTTCGTCCAGTCTCAGAGTATTGTTCGTCTGAATGGGACCCTTACCACTTGGGTCTGATTCAAGAGATTGAGAATGTCCAAAGAAGAGCGGCAAGACTCGTGACTGGTACATTTATCCTTCGCGAGAGCGTCACAAATCTCATAGAAAGTTTGAAGTGAGACACACTTGCAGATAGACGACACCCTAAACGGAAGGGGCTGCTCACTAAATTCCAAAATCCGATTTACGCCGAGGATGTAGAGGACATATTATTACCACCAACTTTCAAATCATGCAATGATCACCATTCAAAGACATGAAAAATTAGAGCTCGTACTGAGGCGTTCAGACAGTCGTTTTTCCCTCGTGCGATCCGCGAGTGGAACAAGAGGAAGGGGGGAGGGAGGGGGGGAATATGACTTTGGCGCGAATAGTGCCCTCCGCCACACACCGCATGGTGGATAGCGGAGTATATATGTAAATGTAGATTAAACAATTATTATGTAACAATCTCTAAGTTACACCGAAGAGCCAAAGAAACTGGCACACCTTCCTAATATCGTGTAAGGCCATCGCGAACAAGCAGAAGTGCCTCAACACGACGTGATATGGACTCAACTAATGTCTGAAGTAGTGCTGGAGGGAATAGACACCTTGAATCCTGCAGGGCTGTCCATAAATCCGTAAGAATACGACGGGGAGGAGATCTCTTCTGAACAGCACGTTACGAGGCATCCCAGGTATGCTCAATAATGTTTACGTCTGGGGAGTTTGGCGGCCATCGGAAGTGTTTAAACTCATAAGAGTGTTCATGGAGCCACTCTGTAGAAATTCTGAACGTGTGGAGTGTCACATTGTCCTGCTGCAATTTCTCGAGTCCGTAGGAGTGCACAATGGACAGTAATGGATGCAGGTGATCAGATAGGACGCTTACGTACGGGTCACCTGTCAGAGTCGTATCTAGAGGTATCAGGGACCCCATACACGCCCCACACTATTACAGACCCTTCACCAGCTTGAACAGTCAACTGCTGACATGCAGTGTCCATGAATTCATAAGATTGTCTCTATACCAGTACACGTCCATCTGCTCCATACGATTTGAAGCGACCAGGCAACATATTTCCAGTCATCAACAGTTCAGTATCGGTGTTGACGGACCTAGGCGAGGCCCAAAGCTTTTGTGTCGTGCAGTCATCAAGGATACACGAGTGGGCCTTCGGCTCCGAAAGCCCATATCGATGATGTTTCGTTGAATGGTTCGCACGCTGACACTTGCTGATGGCGCAGCACTGAAATCTGCAGCAGTCTGCAGAAGGGTTGCACTTCCGCCACGTTGAACGAGTCTCTTCAGACGTCGTTGATTCCGTTCTTGCAAGATCTTTTTCCGGCCGCAGCGATGTCGGAGATTTGATGTTTTACCGGATTCCTGATATTCACGGTACACTCGTGAAATGGTCGTATGAGAAAATCCCCACTTCATCGCTTCCTCGGATGTGCAGTGCCCGTCGCTCGTGCGCCGACCATAACACTATGTTCAAACTCACTTAAATCTTGATAACCTGCCATTGTAGCAGCAGTAACTGCGCCAGACGTATTTCGTCTTATTTAGGCGTAGCCGACCGCAGTGCCGTATTCTGCATGTTTACGTATCACTGTATTTAAATACGTATGCCCGAACCAGTTTCTTTGGAAATTCAGTGTAAATAGTTTAGCTCCACGGGGCGTTGATGTACTAGCTACTCGATCTTACCTCATTTTCCCCTACTCCTCGTATCGAATTCGGCTTTGGAGTTATTTTCTAGATACCCGTAAATCTCTTCGGAACATAAGACTGAATCCTCAAGTCACATCATACCATCTCGGCAATCGGTATATATTAATAACCTGACTGAGCTTCTCATCTCTCTGTTACGCTCTTCATTTCAAAAAGTAATCTATCCGTCGGCATGTGTCAAACTGTGTTTGCGGCATGGACTCCGGGAATGCAGAGAGTTCGTATATTTCCAGCTGCCGAACAGTGAGTTAGTTGCACCACAATTCTTGTGAAGTAGTAGCTCGCCAGTTTCCAGGAAATACTTTAACATCTATTTCTACAGGCGTGCTGGGAACAATAACTACTGAACGTTCTCGCCAGTACTTATTTTCTAGTGGGCGATCAGCTGTAGTCGAAGTGTTCTCCCTCTCTAGGTAAATGCAGAAGAAAGACATATAATCCCTAAAATACTATCGTATGGTGAATAGAAATACGTAAAGGAAGCGTATCACTAACACAGGTGTAAGTGATCCTGAGTCACTAAGTCAAACCTGTGAAGTATTTAGTCTAGTGCTATACTAACATAGGAATAAGAAAAACTTGTACAGCGACGTGAAAAACTTTAAAGAGAAATATTCATTCTAACCAATGATTTCAAGTTCTTTTAGGAGAAGTTCAGAACTTCGCTCATGGTCTCGGCACTCTGCAAACCTACATCATAATAACATAGTATTAGTAAAGTGCAGGGTCATCCACCACAAGGTGTCAGATTTAGTTTCACTTATTAATGAATACTTAGTGTTAAAGCTAGCTGAAACTAGAATTTAACAGCAGCGAAATATAAATTTCAGACTGAAATTTACGTGGCAACATAGAATAGACGTCAATAGTGGCGGCATACTTACTGCTGTAAAGTTCTCGATAATACTCAGAGAGGCTATAACAGAGCACGAATGTGAAATAATGGGGATGGTGATTGACCTATCTTTGATGCTAGTCATGGTAACTGGATGCCTCTACAGCCCATCTGCCCCAGGAGCTATAGCAGCAGGGAACTTCAGAGAAAAGTCTTGGATTGTATCGTGAGTACCTTTCCGGCTTTTGAATTGCAAAAGAGGGAGACCTCATCTTGCCAACTATGGAATGGGACACTCATGCGATTCAAAATAGTACCTGAGACTGGGTTGCCACGATATTTTTCTGAATGTGTTGTCTGAATATTACATCGAGCAGATAGTTAAAGAATCAACGTGTCAGGGCAGTTTCTTTGACTTTCTAGTAACTAACAGACACTGAATTCTGGAATGAGTTAAAAATGATGAGGATAAGAGTGATCATAAAGTTGTTATAGGCCACCCTCAGGGAGACTATTGAAAAAATCCCAAGAAGAAAGGAACTGATTATCGTGGGAGATATGAATGGAAGGGTAGGAATTAGAGAATCTTGTAGAATAGTAGGAAAACATGGAGAGGACGAATATAATGACAATGGGGAACGATTGATTGCAGTTTGTGAACAATTTGATCTAAAAATTACTAACACATTTTTCAAACATAAGGACATTCATAAATATACTTGGCAACAGAACACCAAAGAACTTCGTTCTATAATAGATTATATTATCATTAGCCAAACAAGTAGTTTCAAAGCAGTAGATGTCAGATCTTATAGAGGAGCCCAGTGTGGATCAGACCACCATTAGTTAAAATGAAGTCTTTTTGGCCATGGAAGAATGCAAGGAGTGATACAAGTAACATAAATAAAACGAATCAGACTGAGAAAGATGAAAATTTACCTTTTAATGTTGACAGCCTACAAGACGAAAGTATCAGAACACTCTTTGCGGCCAGGATGGAAAGGAAACGGGTTGAATCATTTGAAGGAAGTACAGAGGAAATATATGACTATATAGAAGCTAATGTGAAAATCATAGCAACTGAGGTGTTGGGTAAAAAAGATAGCAACCACAACCGTGCAGCAGAGTGGTGGTCAGAGGAACTAGACGTCCTCGTTAGAGAAAAACGAAATGCGTTCCTTCAGTGGTTGAATGATAAATCAGAAGAAACAAGATCAATATATAAGGAAAAGAAGAGTGAAGTGATGAAAAAAATAAGGATGGCAAAAAATGAAGCATGGGAAAGAACATGTGCCAAGGTGAATAGCAAATTAGGATTTGGGAGAGCAAAAGAAGCATGGTCAGTATTGAAAGGGCTTTGACAGGATACAAAAAGCAAAACTAATCTCCAACTGATAACACAAAAGGAATGGGAAGAGTATTTCCAAAAATTATTAAATGAGGACAGAGAAGAATATCTGGAAGAAGGAACAGGGGAAGATAAAGGACATGAAGATGATGAGATCCAGATTTTAGAAAGTGAAGTACTTCAGTCGTTGAGAACAGGAAAGAATGGTAAATCACCGGGACCAGGCAATATCAATCTGGAGTGTCTGAAATATGGTGGTGACAAAATTGTGAAACTGATAACACAGCTCTTCAACAAAATGATACATGGAGATTCAATACCCAACGAGATGAAGCTAGGTTACATTAATACAATATTTAAGAAAGGGGATCGCAAAATTTGTTCAAACTGTCGAGGAATTTGTGTTACAAACACATTAATGAGAACTTTTGCGAAAGTAATTAAAAACAAACTGGAAAAAAATTTTAGAACCCAAGAAGAACAATGTGGATTCACGGCTGGGAGATCATGTGTAGACCATATTTTCACATTACGACAGATTTTGGAGAAACATAGGGAAAAATCAAAAAATATTGGATTAATTTTCATAGATCTAGAAAAAACGTATGTTACTTTTCCAAGAAAATTACTTTGGAGAGCACTACATATTGCAAACATAAACCCTTCCTTGATTAAAATAATACAACAGATTTAAAAAGATAACATTTGCCAATTGAAAGTTGGTAATAAACTTTCACAGAAATTTAGAACAAGCAAAGGCCTTTTACAGGGCTGTCCCATGTCACCATCATTATTTAAAATCTATATAGATATTAGCCTTAGCACATGGTCTCGTAAATGTAATAGTATGGGATTAGAAATAAGAGATGGAGTTTACCTACATCATTTATTATTTGCCGATGATCAAGTAGTCGTAGCACAAGATGGGGAGGATGCTAACTATATGTGCAGTCAACTAGCAGTAGCACACAAAACTTGGGGTTTGAAGATTAATTACCAAAAAACAGAATACGTGACTAATGATTCGGATGAGCTATACATTGAAGGAAAGAAAATCAAAAAGATAAACACTTTCTGTTATTTGGGATCCATTTTAGAAATCGTGGAAAATCAGAGTCAGAAATCAATAAAAGAATTAGTAGCGGACGGAGGGTCATTGGGATGCTTAACTTAGTCTTATGGAACAGGAATGTAATGAGCAGGACTAAAAAATTAATATACAAATCCATATTAGAGAGTGTATTTCTGTATGGACCGGAGACATGGACAATTAACATGATTCAGATGAACTATACAGATGAGCACACATTAAAAAATTACAAGCTCTAGAGATGGACTTTTGGAGAAGATCGGCAAGAATGTCCAGGAAAGAAAAGATAAGGAACACCGAAGTAATAAGGAGAATGGAAATAAAAGAAAGAATATATGACGTAATGGATAGGAAGAAATTACAGTGGTACGGGCATGTACGACGAATGGAGAAAACCATAATACCAAAATTGATACTGGAGTGGGAACCGGATGGGAGAAGAAGAAGAGGACGACCTATGACCACCTGGCTCCAAAATGTACAGCACACAGTGAGGAGAATTGGCGCAGAAGAAGAAGACACGCAAGATCGAAACACCTGGAGGAATATTTTGAGAATATAGTTTAAGAATGTTGATTGTTTCTATTGTAATTTCCAAGTAAATTATTATGTTGGAGATAAGCCTCTGTAATGAGGAAAAGCTCAAAATAATAAAAAAATAATATAGGAACAGTGACTATAAGAGTGTTACATTGAATGTTAAGAAAAGCAGGAACATATTTCTTCTTAGCAAGAGCCACAGTAAACAAATTACAGAGTACCGGAGTAGCCAACATCAAATATTCGGCTCTGCGGACGAGCGTATGGAGAGAGAATGGATAAAACTTATAAGGCTTGTGCAATACACCATAGGCCAATACACGTAAGTACCGTGCAGAGTTGTGAGGTCTGACAAAGGCGCATCGTGGTTCATCAGTCTGGTTAGAAAGTTTCTACGAAAGCATAGAGAACTGCAGCAAAGATTTAAACGATTTCAAAGTCTAGTATACAAATAAAAGCTGATCGAACCCAAATTCGGCGTACTGAGAACGGTACGAGATGAGTTCAATGAATCTGAAACTAAGTAATGCAGACATATCAGACTAAAGAGCTCGAGATGTTTCGGCAACAAATAAAATCAGTGAGCTAACCGATATCATGTATTTAATCACTGAGTGACCAAATGGCACAGGAACAGTTGATGTCAGAAAGAAGGCTACAATATTGAAACCGGTTTCCGAATTTGTTCATCTTGGAAGGTCGTAATATGGTTCCTTCTTTAAATCATCGTACAAACCTCTAAATTGAGAATATTAAGGTAAGCGATCGCAGAACAGAAAATCAACTAAAACCGCTCAGTACTGGAAATTATTTGAATTGGTTGAGATACCAGTGAGATTCTACAGATATTACGCTAAAGGGCTTACTCTCTTTCCATCAGTATTTTGCAGTAGGTAGCTGAAGCAATTAAGGATACCCACCAATTGAAAAGTAAAGTGCAGGTCATTTCCATTTTCATGAAGGGTTGTCGGACGGACGTATATAATTATAGAACCATGTCACTGACGTCATTCTATTGTAGAATTATGGACATGTTTGAGGCTAACGCATCTTAACGTTGACGTTTTTAGAAAACGAAAAGCTCCTCTGTAAAAATCAACAGGATACCGTAAAAAGTGATCTTGCGAAACACAGCTCGCTCTGTTCTACCATTAAATCGAGAGTGCAGTGGACGAGGGCGCCGCATTACCTGACTTCCAGGAGGAATTCAGCACAGTGAAATAAACAGGAACTTAATGTGTATCGGACAACCTGTGTGACTGGATTCAGGCTTTCTTGTAGATGGAACTCGACACTTTGACCTGAACGGGACGAAATCCATGGCTGTAAAAGTAATTTCATTAATACCCCAAGGTGTTGTGATAAGGATGTTACTGTTACTCTGTTACGTTCTGTTACTTTTTCCTTCCTAAGCAATTATTACAGTCGTGAAAACTGTCATTTTGAATGATTCGTTTATTATTTTCATAATTTTTATCAGGACGCTCGTGGCGGTAAAACATTGTAAACAACAATATTCGTAAAATACCTTGGAATAAGCGTCCTAAGCCACCTAAAGTGGAATTAGCACATAATACTAGTTGCAGGAAAACAGATGCAAAACTGACAAGAGGACCGTGCGAACTTCCCCTCGCCGGTTGCATTATACTGGATGTCTAGGGCACGACTACGACTACGACTTAAACATGTGTTAACAGGAAGGGGCTACTCTCAACCGTTTCCGAGAAAATCGAGTTTGAAAATTTTACGTATGTTTAAATATTTTTAATGGCGCTAGTACTCAAAGAAGTCCACAGACGAGCGTGTTAAGTGTTTAGTTTCCCAAGTAACTATTATAACCGTGTAAACTGTCATTATTGAATGATTCGTTTATTATTTTCATAATCTTCATGCTGAAAAAAGGAGAAACATTTTCACAATAAGATCTGGCTAGCAATTAAATCAGTATACTCATCTTATTTTATCTACATGTGTGACAGGTATAATGTGTAACCTATGGAGCACTGTGCGAATCCTGATGATACTGGCCATAGAAACACAAGAAACAATAGCTATTGCGACATACAGAACTTGCAAAGAACGCCGAATCTTCGCATGTGCATAGTTTTTTCAATGTGTCTATTGCAAATCAAATTTGGGTTACAGTCGCTAGCGGTGCTCGGTCATCAGACAATTTCACGGCGTACCACGCATATTTGTTGTTAGAATTACGTGGGAATGAAGCAGAAAAAAAGAGTACCCGAAGCGAGTTTGATCCACAGGTTCCACGCCTATGAATCTAAGCGCTTTCTCGCTTCGCTGCTGAATCCTTGATTACTGGCGACTATATGAAGTACGTATGCACAAATCACATGTTCAAATTCGATTTTCTCGAAAACGATTGACAATTGCGTCTTCCCATTTATACAGGGTGTTACAAAAAGGTACGGCCAAACTTTCAGGAAACATTCCTCACACACAAATAAAGAAAAGATGTTATGTGGACATGTGTCCGGAAACGCTTAATTTCCATGTTAGAGCTCATTTTAGTTTCGTCCACCTACGCTCAATGGAGCACGTTATCATGGTTTCATACGGGATACTCTACCTGTGCTGCTAGAACATGTGCCTTTACAAGTACGACACAACATGTGGTTCATGAACGATGGAGCTCCTGCACATTTCAGTCGAAGTGTTCGTACGCTTCTCAACAACAGATTCGGTGACCGATGGATTGGTAGAGGCGGACCAATTCCATGGCCTCCACGCTCTCCTGACCTCAACCCTCTTGACTTTCATTTATGGGGGCATTTGAAAGCTCTTGTCTACGCAACCCCGGTACCAAATGTAGAGACCCTTCGTGCTCGTATTTTGGACAGCTGTGATAAGAGTACAATACGCTATTCTCCAGGGCTGCATCAGCGCATCAGGGATTCCATGCGACGCATGGTGGATGCATGTATCCTCGCTAACGGAGGACTTTTGAACATTTCCTGTAACAAAGTGTTTGAAGTCACGCTGGTACGTTCTGTTGCTGTGTGTTTCCATTCCATGATTAATGTGATTTGAAGAGAAGTAATAAAATGCGCTCTAACATGGAAAGTAAGCGTTTCCGGACATATGTCTACATAACATATTTTCTTTCGTTGTGTGTGAGGAATGTTTCCTGAAAGTTTGGCCGTACCTTTTTGTAACACCCTGTATTGCTCACATTCTAGTCGTGCCCTACACAGTCTGTCAGTATGAATCAAATCGGTGATGGAAGTTCGTACAGTCTCCTTGTGAACTTATTCGACAGAATCGTAAGGGCCGGCCGCGGTGGCCGAGCGGTTCTAGGAGCTTCAGTCCAGAACCGCGCGACTGCTACGTCGCAGTTTCGACTCCTGCCTCGGCATGGATGTGTGTGATGTCCTTAGGTTAGCTAGGTTTAAGTAGTTCTAAGTTCTAGGGGACTGATGACCTCAGATGTTAAGTCCCATAGTGCTCAGAGCCATTTGAACCCATTTTTTTTGAATCGTAAAGATATTTAATGCGTCCAAGTCATAATTACTTTGCAAAACACTGGATAGTTATAATTACACTTTGCCTACTTGACAAGCTCCCGTGAAAAACGAGTGATCGTTGGACAATGAAACTTCTTGGAAACATTTGCAAGGACATGTGGAAGATAAAAAACGAATAAACAATTGAAAGACACACAGTTTAATTTCATTATGAGAAGTTAAAATTTGTTAATTGCGTATCATGTTTACGTTCCAGGCGACAAAAATTGTTCAATACGACGATCATCTACATCCACGGCAGAGTAGAACCGCACTAGAGATACGATTTCACAATTGTTCGCGCTACTTTTTGAACAGTGGACCATAAAATGTTCAACTGTTGTGATACAGTTTGTGCATTGTTCGAAGATCGCACATTATGTCCAACGTTCTCAGCCATGACAACAGTAACTTCTTCAACAATTTATGGTGCGATTGGCAGTCGGCCTCTCCTAAGAGTAATTAACAAATCGCCAGTTAATTAGAACGTCCTAATCATTTTCTTCACCCATGGTGCCGAAAGAGGACCTCTTCGTATTTCTTTATACTCACGAAGAGCAGCAGCACTGTTGCTGTTCTTTTGATAGAACAACCAGGCTATAAAGCCACTCTTACCTTGTCTAGACCCATGTTAACTGTCTATATGTTCTTTTCTTTTATTTTACACGTCTAGTTCGTAGGACGGGAGCAAATCTCCGAGGCCATGGAACGTGCCAGTACACGAAATTACAACATAAAGGTAATAACAGATAAAATAAAATGTTTACGAACCCAAAAAAAGACAAGCCATAAGTTTACTTAAACGCAATCAACAATATAACAAAGGAACCAGCTTCATTTTTCAAGGAACTCCTTGACAGAAAAGAAGGAGCGACCCAGGAGGAAACTCTTCAGTTTCAATTTAAAAGCTCGTGGACTACTGCTAAGATTTTTGAGTACTTGTGGTAGCTTATTGAAATTGGATGCAGCAGTATACTGCACACCTTTCTGCACACGAGTAAGAAAGTGCGATCCAAATGCAGATTGGATTTCTGCCTATTATTAACTGAGTGAAAGCTGCTAATTCTTGGGAATAAGCTGACATTGTTAACAAGAAACGACAGTAAAGCCTATATATACTGAGGGGCCAATGTCAGAATACCGAGACTAATGAACAGGGGTCGACAAGAGGTTTGTGAACTTGCACCACTTATTGCCCGAACTGCCCGTTTCTGAGACAAAAACTTCCTTTTGGAATGGAAAGAGTTACCCCAAAACATAATACCATATAAAATAAGCGAATGAAAATAAGCAAAGCAGACTACTTTTCATGTCTAACTAACACTTACTTCAGATACCATTCGAATAGTAAAAATGACAGCATTAAGTCTTTGAGCAAGCTCCCGAACTTGAGCTTTCCACGACAGTTTACTATCTGTCTGAACACCCAGAAATTTGAACTGATCAGTTTCACTAATAGTATGCCCACTCTGTGAAATTAAAACGTCGGGTTTTGTTGAACTGAGTGTTAGAAACTGTAAAAACTGAGTCTTACTGTGATTTAGCGTTAGTTTATTTTCCACAAGCCATGAACTTATGTCATGAACTGCATTATATGAAACAGAGCCAATGTTATACACAACTTCCTTTACTGCCAAGCTTGTGTCATCACCAAACAGCAATATTTTAGAATTACCTGTAATTCTAGAGGGCATATCACTGATGCTTGTGTTCTCAACCTACGTCGCCGTACCATTTCCGGCACCTAACAGCAAGTCATGCCAATGACACTACTAACAACACAAATTCCAGCAGCACACACTCTGAACGTCATTCTTATTAAGTTGGATACCCATACGGTGAAATGTTTTCCACCTACACTGGCTCCCGTAGCGAAGTTTAATTATAGCCACCCTGTACATTAAGGCCAGTTCTTGGCTACTTCTCCTTTAGCAGGCTGGATTAATAGAAGAGATCGTTTAGTAAGTGTGAGAGCGCTGTGGAGACGCTCAACAAACTCAGGTAGCAGACACTAGAAGATACACGTTGTGTAACTCGGGAGGTTTATTGATAAAAATACGAGAGTATACGTCCATGGAAGAATCGGATAACATGTTACTTCTTTCCACACACGTCAAGCGAAATCACCGCAACGATAAAATCAGAAAAAATTAGAGCATTTTTCCGTGAGTTCTCTAATTGGTTTGAGACGTCCCGCCACGAATTTCCCAACTATGCCAACCCATTCATCTCGGAGTAGCATTTACACCCAACGTCCTTAATCATTTGTAATATATTGTTATCTAGGTCTTCCCATTAGGTTTTTATCCTGTACAACTGCATCAAGTGCTGCGTAAGTTACTTCTTGATCTCTTAACACTCGACCAATGACCCTGTCCCTTCTTCTTATCATTGTTTTCCACATGTTCGTCTCCTTAGCGATTTTGCGAGGAATCTCCTCATTTCTTATTTTTTATTTCAAATGGAGATATTTTTCCCAAGGCATTATTTCTGAATGGAATAGGGAAAGGGGAAACTATAGTGGTAACGGAAATACCCTCCGCCATACACTGTAGGGTGGCTTGCGGAGTATGAATATAGATATATACAGGTGAATGATTCCTCTGTTGTGTGAAGTCGTTTAGAAGAATAGTTCAGTAACTTCTTAAAATACCTGACAAACACTGTTTCCGTTCACGATGAGTACAGAGGAGAGATCATCAGCAGTTCTTTTTCGATATGAAATTCAAGAAGTGTGATGAACACTTGAGTCTCAGTATAAGTTCCATTCAGACGGACCTTCTAACAGCCCTACCACAACAAAGGTCAAAATTTTAATAACGATTGTGGTGTCGCTCACGCTGCTAAATACTGCATTATCTGGCAACAGCAGTCATATTATGTGGCAGGTGTCATTAGAGCACAGTTAATAGTCATTTCATGTAATAATGAAAAAACTAGGCGCTCATCTTTTTGTGTTTCCCACGCTGGTCTCGTCGTAAAATGATGGCTCAATCGTTGAAAATCTAGGTGGTTATGATTCCAAGCTCGGATGCAAAGAGGCCTAGGTTTTATTCTGCTATATTCAAAAGTTTTGTAGATGCGCTTCACAAACCATTCTTGAAGATTACACTTTTATTGGACAATAATGATGTAAAAAAAGCAATCAGCACTCCGAATTTAAGCTACACTTCCTTTTAATTGCAATATTACGTAAACACAAAACATCACTTCACAATACAAAACATAAGCTGACTACGTTATGCGTCTTTCCAACATGACGTCCAACACTTGAGTTTTTCAAGGTCCGACTCTCTAACAAGTTAACAACTAACTAACTATCGCTTACGCGCCCAAAAATCAGAGTTACAAGTACGTCAAAGATCATGTGACAAAAGAAAGAATACACATAAGAATAATATCATTGCAATATAAACATATCGATGTACCACAAATGAAATCAAATCTGAATGTTGTCTCAGAAATATGTTAAGTAGTTAACAGAAATACAGTAGAATATTACTGGTACCGAGAGGTTCAGGTGAGGTACCATAATGGTTACGTAATTCAATTACCATTACAACCTGTATAAAAAGACCAATGAACAAAGAAACCACATGAACAAACATTTTTTTGTCTGAAGTACGAATACGATAGCGTGTAAAAAATAAACTACATCAACCACAAAGCTTTGTTACACAGGAAGATTGCTCAATGATTGACGTCCTAAGTGTTGGTAGAATAATCGTCCATCGGAGTTAAACATCGAAGGATGAATTACAGGCACGTCCATTTATACGGATTATATTACAGAAACATAATATAACTCCATTTTATACAGTAACTGAAAAAAATCAACGAATATTAAAAGAAAAGAACAGAACAACACCAGTGGTAACCATTCACGGTGTCTGCTTTATACCGACAAGTACATTCCAGAATCACCTACGATCAAAGGTCAAGAAGTTACATTTGTTGCAGACATAGAAATGTATATTACTGCACTGCAGATAGGGAATCATAGATTAAAATATTTTAATAAATCAGAGAAGAATATCACTAAACGTATAGAATACCTTATCGAATACTCAAAAGGAAGAGGGATTAAGGCACACTGCCAATTGGGCTTCTGAACTAGCTTATAGAGAGAATGTCATGTGCTGTGTAGCTAGTATAATGTGTAGAGGCATTTCTCTGCTCCACATTATAATTAAGTGTCTAATGTGTACTGACGAGAGAATAGCAATCAGTCTACCTGCAGACATTTCCGCCGTAGTAAAAACAGTAAAATGAGGTTAGAGAAGTTCTGGGGTTATATGTGTTACGAGGGCTGATCTTCTGGAATGCTTTAAGAGATGTTTCGTTCTATTTATGGACGGCTGTCTCTGCTGTAACTCTTTTGTAACATTTTCATTCCTTTTTCTAAAGATGATTCTGTTTTATGGCTTGAGATACACTAAAATATGCTACACCACACAAATTCGAGGACGTATTTTTAATTATCTTTGATAATTGATTGTAATATCAATACAATTTGTTAGGTATTTCGCCCCACGTAACTTATGTTACGCTGCCGACTACCATATCGCTCTTCTTCAACTACTTGATCTTGTCCCGTTTCTTCACGGGGTTGGCATGTTATTTCTGATTTAGCACTGAGTGGCCGGATGGCCATCCTGTCGCCAGCGCTACTTCCCGGGAAGGAATCTGCTACCTCGCCTGCAACTCATTTACTATGTCCGTATGTAGTGTTATCCCGTGTGCAAGTGTGAAAACGTTTTCTTAATTTCTACGAATCGTGTAAAGAGACGGGACGTGGGTACCAGCCCGGTATTCACCAAGTCGGATGTTGGAAACCGCATAAAAGCTGGACATGCATGCTTGTCCAAAGGAATAGTACATCGTAAGGGACCGATGGCCTTTGTCGTCTGGTCCCTTCAACCCCCACAAACCAACCAGTACATGGTAATTCTGAACAACACAAGCATTGCAGTATCGTATTCATTCACCGACGCCGAGCAAGTGACTTTCAATTAAAATGTCTCTCCTCTACGGGAATATACATAATGATTGCACGAGTGCTTGTTGTAGACACACGGTTGCCGACATATGGAAGTTTGGGTTTGACCGCGGAGTCTGCTCGTATACCCTAATGATAAGGCAGCAGCTCTCGGTAAGCGTAAAATGCGGGTTCGAGTACCGGTCCAACTCAAATTTTTACTGTCGTGATTACATTATACAGCTGACGGTTGTCCATATTCGCAACTGCGAATATATTTCACGTATCACATACAAGCCGGCCTGTACACCGGACAACCTTAATTCGCCGGCCGTACTCGTTCGGGGACAGCGACGGCTCCCCGTGTCCAGGAACAGAGCGTTTTAACGCGTTCGGCTGTTTGGAGGGCGGATGACCACTACGCTGAAATTCCTAACTTCAGGTGTTGTTGGTGTTATTATTATAGCAAGTAATTTTCTAGGCTCTGCGACGTGCTACGTCTGATACTTATTTGTCAGCAAATAAGTAATAGAGAGAAAATATCGAAAAATGGGTCAGAGAAGCTTGCTAGTGAGCTTACTGTATTCATTTTTTGTTACGGCGTAAAGTTAAGCGCCGGCACGCCAGTCGGGAACGTTTTAGCAGAGAGGGCTGTGAGACGACGTCAGCCAATTGCACGCTGACCGACCCCTCTACGGGACGACAACGCCACAGCAGAGGTCTCTATGCGAAGCGGACATAAGCGGCGCATCCGATTTGTCGCGGCATAATTTCAAAGAAGTTTCAAGACTAGCGACCTGAATAGATGAGTCAAAGCTCATTTCTTCGCTTGTATTAGAATTGCTGTACGGAACAAATGGTCTATTGCCTTTTGCTTGCGATACATTTTTGTATTTCTCAAAGATAAGTTCTGACATCTACTTTTCGTAATAAAACTCATTAATACTCTTTGCTTGAATCGTTTGTCTGGCGATCCGAGAAAGCAAGTTTCCTAGACACCCTATATCGACGACTAGGCAGGATTCAACAATTTTAGGATAAACCTTTATTTCAGTAATTATCTGAGTAATGTGTTTGATCGTGATGGGAGGAATATATTCGTGAAAGTGGACCACAACTTTTACCAAGATGAGGAAAGTAAGCAGATATTAACGTTTTCAGAAGTTTTGCACTGTGTCTGCTGTTACCGGTAACCTGAAATCTATGGAATTTTTAACAAGAACTGTCGTTAATTCTTCTTTATATCACCGGACGTTAACCGTTAACGTTGCAGTAACAGTTAACGTTGCAGTAACCGTTAACTACTGTTCTAACATTTATTGCTCTACTTTACAGAAGCGACCGTAAAGTCCAGTAAACGCGATTGCTAGATGTATTGTTTCTCAGAATGAGAAAATTCGAGCAATTGTGGAATACACAAATGTCGCTGGATACAGGCATTCGCTGAGACCGTTGTCGCGGGAGACAAAGGGCTGGCGGCTGAGGTAACTTTTATTGCTTGCCGAAAGAATTTTTATGCGTAAATGATAACAAACAGTAGCTACAAAAGCAACCGTAGAGCCCAGTAAAGGTGACTGCTTGATACATTTCTTCTCAGAACCATAACATTCGAGCTCCTGTGGAATGCGCGAATTTCGCTAGACCCAGACGTTCATTGAGACCGATATCGTGGGAGACAAAGGCTGGCGTCTGAGGCAACAATAATCACTTACTGGAAGAACTTTTATGCGTAAATGATAACAAACAGTAGCGAATGGCGATTCTTACGAGCGCCACGTGCCCGTTTATACAGACGTCGGCCGTCACGAGCTCCCGAGCCGTCCGGTATAAGAAGTTTTGTGCGTAAATGATAAGAAACAGTAGTTACAAAAACGACCGTAGTGACCCGTAAAAGCGATTGCTTGATACATTTTTTCTCAGAACGAGAGCATTCGGGCAACTGTGAAATGCACGAATTTCGCTGGACACAGGCATTCGTTGAGACCGTTATCGTAGGAGATAAGGGGCTGGCGGGTGAAACAAAACTTATCACTTGCTGCAAGAACGTTTATGTGTAAATGATAACAAACAGTAGCGACGGGCGATTGTTACGAGCCTATACAGACAATGGCGATTACGAGCTCACGAGCCGACCGCTGTCGACCGTTAAATCGCAGAAAACGCAACGACTGATACTGTTTACTCTGCCAGTCTTTATGTGCATTTCCTCGAAATGTGTAAACGTTTGAAACGAACGAAGGACTTTTTTTGGTCTGCTAACAATCAAGTTGGCACGCAGCAGGCTTGCAACGTGACTCAGGAATCACGTGTTAAGCCCACTGTAGCCAGTGCTCACAAACTGCATAACAAGTTCACAGAACCGAACATTCCGCACACCAGCAGCACACTGATAAATAATTCAGTCAACAGTCACAAAAATAAGCTGTGTCTAGTTATTTCTTCCTACAATAAATTTAAACTTTCTCGAACACTGGAATAGGTCGTCCTTTCTGATAAATTGTTCCAGAATCCCGCCATCGCATTTTGAAACTAGAATTTTGTACGTTTTTTCTCAGATGTTGTTAGGAAAGTACAATAACTATAGTTTTGTATCCCCAACATCAAACTATTTACTAATAACGTAATATATTTACTGATTATGTATTAATGCTCATTTTGGGACTATAAAACTACGCAGTAGATATCAACGTGGTGAAGAAACCCACTACTGTACAAGTACGCTGTTGATGACAAATCACTGAAAACAGTAACTTTCGTAAAATATCTAGGACTAACCATCTGGAGAGATCCGACTTATAATGAGTACATAAAAGAAATAACAGGAAAAACGTACGCCAGACGTAGATTCATAGGATGAATATTAAGGAAATGTAATTCATGCCCGCAAGAAGTGGCTTGCAAAACACTTGTTCGGTCTGTTCCCGACTACAGTTTGTTTGTCTGGAACCCTTACCATGTTGGATTAATCGAAGAGATGGACAAGATCCAACGAAGAGCGGTGCATATCTTCAAGGAATCATTTACTCAACGAGAGAGGATTACGGAGATGCTGAATCGTCTTCAATGGCAAACGCTACAAGAGTGGTGTTGTGTATTATGGTTTTCTATTGAAGTCCCGAAGAGTATGGTCCATAAAGTCGGGTAACATTTTACTTCCTACCAAATACGTCACGTGAAATGACCGGAAAGGGAAAACCGAGAAATTAGAGCTAATATGGAGGTTTACCGACAATTACTCTTCCCACACGCCATTCACGAATGGAACGGGGAAGGGAGGAACAGTACTGGTATTACAATTACTCTCTTCCACTCATCGTAAGGTGGCTTTCAGAGTATATACGTAGATGTAAATCACACAGACAGCGTTCGTGTGATACTCGGTTAGCTCTGTTCGCGCATAAGGTAGTAGTTTTCCGGAGCAGTCCTTCATTTCAGCAAGGTATTCGATAATGTTTAGTACTGTCTCCTAATGAAGGAAATAAGCTTACGGAATGTCGGACCAGTTTTGTTACTGAACTGAAAACTTCGTATAAAATAGAACTCGGTACGTCGTTCAAAACAGGTTAATATTTTCAGATGTGTAAATCCCTCCAGGCGTGCGATAAGAAAGTGTACTAGGATCGTTACTACTCAAGATATATAAAATTACTTGGTAGACAGCGTCAGTAGATGCGTAATGCAATTCTCAAATGATAGTGTTGCATATTTTGACAACGCTATAAATCGTAGCGAATCTCAGAAACACTATTAGTTAATTTTCAAAACAAATGCATGTAAAGTGTTACACGTAAATAGTCGAAAAGACGCATTGCAGTTGGGTTACAACACTAGCGATCAGTCAATGGAAATATTCGCAACCTCCAAATAACTAGGATTAAGTATCTGGAGCTGTTTAAATTTGAACGACAACATAAAACTATTGTATGAAAGACAATGTCAAACTGAGATTATGTGGAAAAATCCTACGGAAATGTAATTAATCTACCGAGGACGTAGCCTATAAAATGTTCCTTCTACCAAATTTTTAGAGTTGCTGGTGAATATGAGACAATTAACGATCAGTATTAATAGATCAGCTACTTAAAAATCCAAGAATAGCTCCACGATTCAACATGTATTCGCTTAGTCAGCAGCAGAGGGTCATGCAGATGCAGTGGTACGCATGTTTCAAGAAGAATCAAGCAACACTGTGCTGCCTCCCATACTATTATATATTGTCAAATTGCAATTAAATCAGTGAAAATTCACTCAAAGTAATTAGAAAGTTATACGAAGGCTGCTTCCTGTCCTGGTTCCCTGACATCATTCTACAATGGAACAGAACTGGGAGACAACAATACCAGCTTACGGTATATACTTCGCACAGCACCACCAGGTCGTTTGCTGAGCGCGCACGTACCCTCTGTAAGGCGACCACTTCGATATTGTAGCATCCAAAGCCTTCACTGCTCCTGGTGAATTCACATTTTGACATTCCATGTCCCCATCCGTAAATTTTTGTATCGTAGTCCCTGTCCTTGTTGAGAGGGTAGACAAACGTGTTGTTCCTGATGAGGGGCAGTAGCCTTTCCAGTAGTTGCAGCGGCAACAGTCTGGATGATTGACCGATCTGGCCTTGTAACATCAACCAAAACGGCCTTGCTGAGCTGGTACTGCGAACGGCTGAAAGCAACTACGGACTAATTTTTCCCGAGCGAATGGAGCTCTACTTTATTGTTAAATGATGAAGGTGTCCTCTCGCGTAAAATATTCCGGGGGTAAAGTAATCTCCCATTCGGATCTCAGGGCGTGGACTACTCATCAGGAGTCGTTATGAGGAGAAACAAAACTGGCGTTCTACGGATCGTAGGGTCAAATATTAGATCCCTTCCTCATACAGGCGGGCACAATGAGGTTAAAAATTTACAAATTAAAATTGATATAGTGAGAATTTGTGAAATTCAGTGGCAGAAAGAACAGGACTTCTGGTCAGGTCAGCACGTGGTTCTAAATACAAAATCAAATAAGAGTAAGTTAGGAGTAGATTTAATAATGAATAAGAAAATAAGAACATTGGTAAGCTACTATGAACGACTGAAAAGGACGGGGGAAAGGAATTCATTAGAAGAGGAATAGGTAGCTTTGAGAGATGAAATAGTGAAGGCAGCAGAGGATTAAGTAGGTAAAAAGACGAGGGCTATGGGAAATCTTTGGGTAACAGAAAATAAGTTGAATTTTACTGATGAAAGGAGAAAATATAAAAACGCAGTAAATGAAGTAATCGAAAGGGATTACAAATGTCTAAAGAATGGTATTAACGGAAAGTGCAAACTAGCTATAAAGGAATTCGTAGAGGGCAAGTGTAAGGTTGTGGAAGCATATATCACTAGGGGTAAGATAGATGCCGTCGGAATGCACAATGGACAGTAATGGATGCAAGTGATCAGACAGGATGCTTGCGTGCGTGTCACCTGTCAGAGGCGTATCTAGACGTAGGATTAAGTTAGGTTAACTGGACCACTTTTTACATTATAATTTTTTGTATCTACATCTAACACAATAAGTAATCATTAAGCACCCCATTATTTTTTTACAATTACTGAATGTTTTAAAATATATTAAGAGCCCAACCAAAATATTTTAAACAGCAGAGACCAAAATGTAACATAGTTGCAAGTGGTCCACTTAACCCCCTGGAGGAGGTTAACTGAGCCATTCAGTGTGGTTTACTGGACCACTGACATTTATTGGTATTCACTGAAAAAACAAAATATACAGGGTTAGTCACCTAACATTACCGCTGGATTATTTCGTAAACCACATCAAATACTGACGAATCGATTCCACAGACCGAACGTGAGGAGAGGGGCTAGTGTAATTGGTTAATACAAACCATAAAAAAAATGCGCGGAAGTATGTTTTTTAACACAAACCTACGTTTTTTTTAAATGGAACCCCGTTAGTTTTGTTAGCACATCTGAACATATAAGCAAATACGTAATCACTGTCGTTTGTTGCATTGTAAAATGTTAATTACATCCAGAGATATTGTAACCTAAAGTTGACGCTTGAGTACCACTCCTCCGCTGTTCGATCGTGTGTATCGGAGAGCACCGAATTACGTAGGGATCCAAAGGGAACGGTGATGGACCTTAGGTACAGAAAAGACTGTAACAGCACATTACGTCCACATGCTAACACCTTTTTATTGGTCTTTTTCACTGACGCACATGTACATTACCATGAGGGGTGAGGTACACGTACACACGTGGTTTCCGTTTGCAATTACGGAGTGCAATAGAGTGTGTCCCGACATGTCAGGCCAATAGATGTTCAATGTGGTAGCCATCATTTGCTGCACACAATTGCAATCTCTGGCGTAATGAATGTCGTACACGCCGCAGTACATCTGGTGTAATGTCGCCGCAGGCTACCACAATACGTTGTTTCATATCCTCTGGGGTTGTAGGCACTTCACGGTACACATTTTCCTTTACCGTACCCCACAGAAAGAAGTCCAGAGGTGTAAGATCAGGAGAACGGGCTGGCCAATTTATGTGTCCTCCACGTCCTATGGTAATGTACATGTGCGTCACTAAAAAAGACCAATAAAAAGGTGTTAGCATGTGGACGTAATGTGCTGTTCCAGTCTCTTCTGTACCTAAGGTCCATCACCGTTCCCTTTGGATCCCTACGTAATTCGGTGCTCTCCGATATACACGATCGAACAGCGGAGGAGTGGTACTCAAGCGTCAACTTTAGGTTACCTCCGGATGTAATTAACAATTTACAATGCAACAAACGGCACTGATTACGTATTTGTTTATATGTTCAGATGTGCTAACAAAACTAACGGGGTTCCATTTTAAAAAAAACCTAGGTTTATGTTAAAAACCATACTTCCGTGCATTTTTGTATGGTTTGTATTAAACAGTTACACTAGCCCCTCTCCTCACGTTCGGTCTGTGGAATCGGTTCGTCAGTATTTGATGTGGTTTACGAAACATATCCAGCGGTAACGTTAGGTGACTCACCCTGTATATTACAATATCCAATGCTTCATACTATGTAATGCAGGATAAAGAAATGCAAACAATTAGTTATATACTCAAAACGGTCAACAAAAGACTGATAAACAGCTAATACAATGTGAATTTACGCAAATCACAATTGAAAGAACACATATTTGCATATCGAACAGATTTTAATTGAAATGGATTAAGTAATTTCAATACAACATCAGTCTCTGGTACAAAACTTCTTTCATCTGTTGTCATAAATTTCATTGTTCCAGTCAAGCGTTTGTAAAATGACACTTCAAATCCATCTCTTTGGACTTTAAGAACCTTAGCAGAATAATGTCTGAAAGTAGTATAATCTTCACCATAAACTTTGACAATCACAAAGCTTCCTGAAGAATACACCATACTGTCTTCATCTGAAGACAGACTCACTGCTGAAGAAGAGTCATCATAGAGAATAGATCCTTCAGACTCTTCAGATTCTTCCAACACAAAGAACTTTCTCTTTGGTCTCTTATTCTGATCAGACTTCTTTCTTATCATACCATTAGATTTCTTCATTTTCTTTTCTTCTGTTAATCTAGCTTCATCTTCAAGAATGTTTTTTAGGGCGTCTCTGTCAGAATCATTGATTTTGATTTCTTGGTTTGTTTTCTTCTTGTAAGAGGGGCTTTGGGATGAGGCCGAATGTCTTCTGGAGAGATTGGTTCAGTTCTTTTGCCATTCATCTTGACTTCTTTACAAGGCTGAGGAATATTTAAATCTGTAGTTATGGTCTTGTCAGAAACAGCAACAGTGAAAGTAGATGGCATATCATTTCTCTGGTTAGATTCAGTAGGCAAAGGCTGGTTAGTTAAATAAGTTGTGAGATAGTCTTCAGGTCGAAAGATGCCCCTGTTTAGTGGTTCAATACCACGTGCCCTCAAACCACTGCATATATTTCGTCTGGTTAATTCAAGGGGTAAAGCTCTGCCAACCAGTCCAGCAACATCAAAGATTGTGATAGAGCTTCCTGTATCTGCCATAAGATCACAACATACTGTATTATAGAACATCTTGAAATGTGCAAAAACTCCCACATCCAGAGGTTGGCGCTTATGGCTTGTGTGAGGAGGCAAAGTAGACAAAATATTTCCTTTTTCTTTTGCATATGATATTGCTGCTATGCTTGTGTGGCTTTCATGATTGTCAAGAATCATGATCTTAGGATGTCCCTTTGTAGGTCTTTCATGTTTTACAAAGTGCTGCAGGACTGGTAAAAATAGTTCACTGTTCATCCAGTCTGAGGCAGTGGCTCCACCCCCAGAGCTGGTGGGGGCATTATGCAGCATGTGATCTTTAAAATGTACCCTAGGAAACACAAGAGATGGTGGCACAGCTGTTCCAGAGGCACTGATTATTGCAACCATTGTCACAAGTGATCCTCTTTCAACAGATCTAGCTTTTCCAACTGTTCTGCACTCAGTCTGTGACAATACTTTAGGTGGTTTCTGCACAGTGGTTGCTGCAGTCTCATCTAGATTGTATATGTCTTGTGGTTCAAACCTGTATTTTGCTTTAAGGCAAATCAGATTGTCAAAGAACACTTTCACATTTGTCTCTGTGAAGCTAGTGGCCCTTGTACTTGTCTGTTCTGGTGTTCGTAATGAAAGTCTGTTTCGTTTCATAAATGCCCTGAGCCATTGCAGTACTACCATTTTCTCTCTTTCCCAGATCTGTGGTACAGATTTTCCATTCCTCTTAGCATATTCATAAGCCAGAATCCTTGCAGCTTTTGTGGTTAAGCCATAATGTATATTGCATGCAGCAGTAATATAGTCAGCAAGAGCTTTTTCTTCCTCTTCTGTGAAAATTCGTAGATGTTCATTTGATGGCCTAAAACTTATATTGTCAACTCTTAGACGAACAGCCTTTTCTATGAATCGTTTAAGGGTTGATCTAGAAATACCCACACTTCTTTCTAATTTTCGCAAAGACACTTGTTCATGGATATGTTGACTGACTGCGTCCTTCAGCAGTTCAGGTGAATAATCTCTGTGATTGGTAGTTCGCTGCCAAATTCTTAGCATTATGAACCCTGCAATTCACAGAATGTGTAATTATTATGCTTAATAATGCTTCTGTTTATATACAGTAGTAAGTATAATGGTAATTATAAGGCAAGTTTTCAGTGGGGTTAACTGGCCCACTGACCAGTAAATCCCAAAATGTGTGGGCACTTAACCCCACATGCACTCATGAAATATTTTGTGCAACAGCATAACCTCAACCAAAAGAACATTTGGAAATAAGATATGTAATGAAGCCTTTAAAAACATACTTTTAAATGAAAGCATCACCAACTTATTTGATACTCAATGACTGCAGGCAGAAGAAAAAAACCAATAGCAAAATATTTACCGCAAATCTTGAAAACACAGCTTTAGGCGCCAAAACATCACATGAAGTGATGGAGGGCTACCAGCTTTAGATAACTAAATTTTCCTTAGACTAAAATTTCCCTCCTTGTTAATTTTTAATAGAATGGTTCAGTTAACCTCCATTACCAGTTAACCTTACTTTACCCTACCAGGGGTCCCATATCACTCCAACAGCACACACGCCACATAATTACAGAGCCTCCACCAGATTGATCAGTTCCCTGCTGACATGCAGGGTCCATGGAATCATGAGTCTGTCTCCATACCCGTACACGTCCACCCACTCGATACTATTTGAAACGAGACGCGTCCGACCAGAGAACATGTTTCCTGTGCAAGGCGTAAAGCTTTGTGTTACGCAGTCATCAAGGGTACACGAGTGGGCCTTCGGCTCCTAAAGCCCATATCGACAATGTTTCGTTGAATGGTTCGCACGCTGACACTTCTTGATGGCCCAGCATTGAAATCTGCAGAAATTTTCGGAAGGGTTGCACTTCTGTCTCGCTGAACGATTCTCTTCACTCATCGTTGATCCCGTTCTTGCAGTATCTTTCTCCGGCCGCAGCGATGTCGGAGATCTGATGTTTTATCGGGTTACTGATATTTACGGTACGCTCGTGAAATGGTCGTACCGGAAAATCTCCACTTCATTGCTACGTCGGAGAACCTGTGTCCCATCGCTCTTGCGCCGACTATAACACCACTTTCAAACTCACTTAAATCTTGATTACCTGCCAGTGTAGCAGCAGTACCAGATCTAACAATTGCGCCAGATACTTGTTGTCTTATGTAGGTGTTGCCGGCCGCAGCAACGTATTCTGCCTGTTTACATATATCTGTATTTGAATAAGAAACCTGTACCAGTTTCTTTGGCGCTTCAGTGTATTTGACGTTAAGCATGTAAGCGAGATAGGGTTTAGAATAGGTTTGGAATTATGTTTAAAGTTCGTATGAAGTCCCTAAGTGGTTTCATTATCAAACACTGCATGACCATAGTGTGGGTACTTTGCGCATCGTTTTAAGAAAATTTTGTTTTTCACGCTACTCAATGTTTGTGTCGTCGTATCTCCTGAACTATGCGTCGAACATCAACATAATTTTTCAAGTACGTTCAGTAATATATGTAGGTACTGTCAGCGAAATACGTTGCGAATAGAATTAGTAGTAGAGAAGGAATAAATTAAAAAGTAATGAATGAGGTGGCAGTTTTTCATTCATCTCAATGTTTCTGATGTCATGCCTTCTGAACTATGTCTCGTACAATAACATAATTTTACAGGTATATTCAGTGGCATATTTGGATACTGTCTGCGAAATGTGTTCCGAATTGAATTAGTAGTAAAGAAATGAAAATGACGTGCATAGTGCTGTAGTTTTACTGCATGAACAGCGGAAAGTAAGAAACGACAACCTTTTTTTCTTTCATCATTTTGTGGGGGGCGTCAGCGAGAAATAGTTTCGTAAAGGTTCGAAATTATGTGTGAAATCTTTTACAAGTCAAAAAGTAAGTGCAAAAAGTAATGCCTTCCAATTTTCTATGTGAAAACCCTTAAGCTTTTTAAATAAAACTAACATTATTAACATTCTACTGCCGGCCGGAGTGGCCGAGCGGTTCTAGGCGCTGCAGTCTGGAACCGCGCGACCGCTACGGTCACAGGTTCGAATCCTGCCTCGGGCATGGATGAGTGTGATGTCCTTAGATTAGTTAGGTTTAAGTAGTTCTTAGTTCTAGGGTACTGATGACCTTAGATGTTATGTCCCATAGTGCACAGAGCCACTTGAACATTCGACTTTTTTAATTCTTCATGTCTACATATTTATTTCTGTTTATAGTCACCATAGTGACGAACTCATTTCTCCCAACAAGGGACCAGTTTATTGATACCTTCACTGCAGAATGTTTGACGTTTCTGACGGAGCCACAACCTCACCTGTTTGCATCGCTTCTTCACTCTCAATGTGAGGTCATCAGAGGTGTTCTTTGTGTTTCGGAAACAAGTGAAAATCAGATGGGGTCAAGTTAGGACTCTGTGAAGTGTGATCAATGAGAGGAACCCAAGGCGTCAGATTGTTGCAGATGTCGCAGCGCTCGTGTGTGGTCGGGCATTGTCATGCTGAAGGAGAGGATGCTCCACGTGTGGAGGAAATCTTCGAAATTCGTACTCGATTACAGTTCGCTGTTTCTCACACACCGACGTAGATACGTTACTCACCGCCATGTTACCAGCTACAGTTCTGAGCCCTGAGCCTACTGCAAATGTATAGGCATGAAGAATCAAGATGTAGCATTTTCATAAAATTTGTTTTATTTAAAAACCTTTCACTTAAAAAATTCAGAGACATTGATTTTCAGCATGCCTTCGGAGTCTGGTTATTTGCTCGTGGTGCATTACGCTACTTTTTTCTTCCCCACACCCAGTTCTTTGAGAGTCAGGTGGTTCATAACCCCACAGTCCTTCATTCCAGATTGCAAGTGATACGGGTACCAAGATTGGATGAAATCGATCGAGTAGTTTAACAGGAGATGTTGAGCATACATACATACATGCATAAATCCATTTTTATAAGACTAGCTGAGTATCCGACGCACATAGGAGTATTTGCACTCTGAAACTGGTCAAAAATGAATATCACCAAGTGACTTTAAAATCTTTTCAAATGTGTTAATCTTCAAGTTCGATGACCATCCCGTCTTTTGGCAGCCAGAACTACCTCTTTGCGCCGGCCGGTGCGGCCGAGCGGTTCTAGGCGCTTCAGTCTGGAACTGCGCCACCGCCACGGTCGCCGGTTCGAATCCTGTCTCAGGCATGGATGTGTGTGATGCCCCTAAGTTAGTTAGGTTCAAGTAGTTCTAAGTTCTAGGGGACTGATGACCTCAGATGTTGAGTCCCATAGCGTTCAGAGCCATTTGAACCTATCTCTTTGCTCACTCCACTTGTTGCAAAGTCAGTCGCAAACCATACATAGTGGCAAATACAAGTGCTCGTCTGTGCGCTCTTGTTTGTGAAATCTGTTTCTCTCGCTTTTGTGGTTAAATTTCAATAAAAAGATCTATTGCAAATGGAAATGAATTGCATGTACTTTATCTTGCACCATACGTTTATTGTTTTATTGTTTAAATTGTATGTTGACGGACAGCATTTCTACGAGTTGTTTTTTTTAACCTCAACATGTTCAGATTTCATTGTTTTAAGTTACCTATCGGGTCTTGTCGAATCGTATTTCTTTTACAGGCATGAAATTTAGATCGATTGTAACTGTTTAACACAACAATATTGTCAGCCCTCATCCGTCATCTTGTTTTTTTATTCATTCAAAGTTAAATTAGTTGAACTATTGCCTCATAGCAATATTTCGTTTATTCTGTTGTAGACTCTTTGGGATCAGTCAAAAAATTTACCAGAAAGCCTTATATGATATTTGCCAGCAGTTTATAGGGAAGAATATGGATGAGAAGTTTTCGTACATTGCAGAAAAACTTGCGGAAACGTTAAAATGTCCATCTGATCAAACAGATGTTTTAAGTAGTGCTTTCAGAGCTCCTAAAACATTCCAAGAATTAATTGACCGCAGGAAGCATTGAAAAATTCGGTCTCTAAGACAGCAGATATCTGCTGAGGATCTGACGTGTGCGTTTGACGTGAGTCAGCGCACTTCGGGGAACAAACACGCATCAAAACTGATAAAAGATATGGTTTCCACAACGTGAAATTGCTCAAAGTTATTACAGGTGCACTAAAGCAAATCACTGTTAAAAACATATACACCCCAAGAGATACTGGCAATTTTTGTAGAAGGCTGTTTCAGCCGAAGACAGTGAGAAGCACTACAGGGGACTTACAAGAACATTTTTCCTTCCAACTTCTTTATACAAAAGAAAAAGAATGAATGACATCCCAACGAGGAATTGATACTAGAGACTGAAACCTGCTCTGAGATTCAACTACAGCCGTTATTTGATCACACTGCACTGCGCCTGTATAAATACATGGTAAGTGGCAGACTTTGCTGAAACTTGATCATAAGAGTAACAAGAAAAAATTGTAGTAATATCCAGATGGTGCTATAACAGATCCAACACACTCCATTTAACAAAAATTTCACAAAAGTACCGACAGTGACGCAAATATATTACAAAGTTCCTTTGTTCCTTTAAAATTGGTTGTTACAGTTCATGGAGAACAGAAGAAAATTATGTTACAAAACCCAGTTCCTTCTTCTGTTAGATTCTGTAAACCCTTCCGTGCAAGCTTTGTTAATTAATCAAAAGACGTTATCATACCAAAAATGAAATCGAATTCATAGAAAATCAAGAGGCAAATCTGTGATTACGGAAGTGTACACTGCGAATGGAATAAGCAAAAAAGAGCATGGTGCTAACAGTATGCTGCGACTGATACTGCACAGATCATGCGATACCATATTGGCGGGCAGACATCTAAGGATTTCAATAAGCTGATTGTAACAGAGGAAGTCAGTGACGAAGAACTTAAGTTTGGAGTCTCTACCCATCATTCAAGAACACACTTCTTCGAATCGCTATTGCATTTAGCCTATAACCTAGCACTGAATAGGTGGCAAGTGAGTACTACCGAAGTCAAAGCAATTGTTAAACAAACAAAAGAAACAATGCAAAAGACTTTCGGAGAAGAAGTGAGTCTAATCGCACACATTTACAATCACGGATGTGGAAATCCGGATGACAGCAACATATCGAAAAGTTTTTTTTTGCCTATCCAAAATGCTGTTCTCGAATCAATGGCCTCAATGTGTAATCCCTGCAGTCATTTCGAGAGGCCACAGCAGTGATACTTTGCTCGTAAAACTGCAAACATGTACACTGATCTGTATGGTGGATATTTATTTCAATAACTCTTCAGAAAGTTTTAATACGTGCTGACGAAGTCGTACCTAAAGAAATTCTATGTATAGGCCGTTTTCCGGAGGATGCGGCTGAGGCTCGCAACAAGCACTTATGGTAATACAGAATAAATTTTGTTAGTAAATTTTCACTTGTGGGTTGTGACAGAGATGTATTACACAGATTGTTACTATGTTCAGCCCCATATTTAAGCTGTAATGGAACAAGGCATGATAAGGAAAGTGTACCATTTTCGAAAGAGGGAGTACGTCTGATCGTTGCGAACATTCCGTCTTTACCTCAACACGAAAATAATAGAGACGAAACTACAGAGGACGACAAAGATGACGAAGAGAACGAAAACAAACAGTTTGGCACTGAATAAAGATATATTGTAGTAGTTTGCATATCAAATTTGTATATATGTACTTTGTAAATAAACCTACAATTAAGGTCAAAAATTTATTTCATTTGATCCCATACCGAAAAAAAGCATAAAATCATTTTGCCCGATTTTTGAGAGCAAATACCTGAGCGCACGGCGTTGCCTGTATATGTTTTTATTCCGATTCCGTTAGCCTATTTTCTCCTCCGCGACTCTTTGCCCATCTTCTCCGCCCTCCTCTCTGTACCTCTCGTTCTCCTTCCACTCTCTGTTCACCACCTCCATCCCCACTGTCTAACTCCTCCACTTCCTCTCTCTGTCCATTTGGTACCCCTCCCCTCTTTGTCCATCTGCACTTACTCACTCACCCTGTCCATCTGCTCCTGCCCCCTCCGCCAATTCGCTCCTTCCCCTTTTTTCCATCTCCTCCACCCCCCTTTGAGTTTATCTCCTCCTTTTCCTCTCTCTCCCACTCCCTCCATTTACCTTCCCCTCCCACATATCTCTGTCCATCTCCCCATTGTTCCTCCTTCTTTCCATCTGATCCACCCCATCCCTCAGTCCATCTCCTCCTCTTCCCTTTCTCCGTCCATTTCCCCAAAGCCTTTCATGTATCCATCTCCTCCTTCCTCGTACCTGCGTCCATGTCCTCCTTCCCTTCTCTGTCTGTCATCTCTTCCTCCCCCATCCTCTCATCTCGTTATCGCGTACCTGTTAGAAATCACAATGATTGAGAAGTCACAGATATCCCAATAACAACTTTACAGAATCTAATTGCGATTTCAGTCACAATTAGCAGTCGCAAGTAGCATTTCACAATCAACGCCGTGTGCCATATGTTGGCCAAATTTCATAATGCTTTCTGTAAACCTGGTGTGATGCTATGGAATTAGCTGCGATTTCAGTGACAAGTCTGGACTAAAAGTCGCAAGTTGCAACTAAAAAGCGCAGTTAACATTCTGTGCCTAGTGCCATTTCTTGACCGACCTTCGTACTTCGTTATAAGAACCTTATGCCTCGCAAGATAGCTGTACTGTTTGTGCATATTACATGACGACATGCACATTCAGCACCAGTTATGGTTGGTCAAACACAGCTGTGACTCTGGATGTATTATATCAATAAGAAGCAACATTGCCTTCTTCTCCTGAAAATATTATTTATAGAAAAGTAACCTAAAATGCGTTTGATTTTATTTCCAATATGACAGCTGTGGTTAATATTCCACATGCCTACAGGACTTTGCAATGTTAACACAGATGAACTCAGACATCTGTATAAGTGTAATGAAATAAAAACAATATTATTGAGTCATATGAATGCCTGACACGGTTCTAGACTCTGGAGAAAAATTTTACACCTCGTGTTCTACATGGCAACTGCAGACCCAAGAACTTTTTGCCGGCTCTACAAAAACCTACACAAGTAAGCTTTTTCCTGTGTTACTTTTAAGTACTGCACTCAAACTATTCCTGATTTAACTGAAAGATCTGTACTTCACACTTTCATATCACAGCCTCAAAACGCATACTCTAGACCTCAGGCTATGTTACAGGTCAGCGTGACCACACCAAGATTGTGGGGAAAGGAGGGGGGGGGGGGGGGGGGGAGGGGCATGTCACTCTCCAACAAGTCTTTACCAATGATTAAATGGCGGAAAATTTACGGGTATAGGACGACTTGACATGGGGAAAATGAGATTTTCATTATTTACTCACCATATTTAAGATTTATTTATCATTCCTTTAAAATCGCATAATAACTTCAATTAAACGCAGTTCAGTCACTCATTCTACACATTGATTTCATAACTATGGCAGTTTTAAACTGCAGATCCTCTCAAAGTTGTCTTGACTCTTCACGATTCTCTCTCGAAAGCCTTGATGTTGAAAGATACGTACAGCAACCTGTAATCAGAGTCGGTACTGAATCTGCAAAATCCACAAGGATTATTAAACATTTTTGCTGTCACTAATTAAAAGCAATGTAATTGACAGAGTAGTATTGCTAATATTTCTTGTAATGAAAGCCACTCAGGGGGGATGCCTCACATTTTGCAAGAACGGTCTCACTTAAGTAATTAAGCTCATCAAAACACATAGAAAGTAACCTCGTCTGATGAAGACAGTCTAAAGAGGCAGTGGCAATTTCTCCCGATCCGTTGACAATGATATTTTGAATTATCGCTATATTGAGTGACTAACATGTAGTACGGGTACCTGTGAACATAACAACACGTTAGAATTCGTTTTCTAAACACGAACTATTACGGTAAGGTATGGCTACTTACATATTAATTACACTATTAATATTTTCACAGTTGTTTCCTTAATACAGAATTAAAGCCAACGGAAGAACAGATCTAAAACATACTTACTAATGACAGTTTTCTTGAGATGCAATTTTCTGTGTGGACAAGTGTAACTTTTTTATACGGTGATAAATCGCAGGAGTCGCAGAAATCGCAGGAGTCGCACAAATAGCAGTAGTAGAGTGCGGAGGGATACAAGACCTGGATTCTTTAACTGTGATTCTTAACTGCGACAATGCACAGTTAAGAATAACACATACTGAAAAGTAGCATTCACAGAAATCACTGATATCGGAAAATCACAGTTTAGCCCATAACTACTCTGGGCTGAGGACAAAGTGGAAAGTGGACACGTGAATGGCTTCTTATGCCTTAGCAGCAGCTACGAGGTGCACCCCAGTGTTGATAGTACGTCTCGGCCAGCACGGGGTGCCTCTCTGCCTCCTATGTTGGCTCAGTGGCCGATTGTCCTGCCCAGTCTGGACAAGTGCAGAGGGTAGGCATGCTAATCAGTGGCTGCTACAACGTTAGGCGGATAATGGATCTCTCAGGGAAATGGCAGAATATTTAGGAAAAAATGCCAGTGTATATCATAATTTTTTAATGTCAACAATTGCTTGGATATTTAGAATGTTCACGTTTTTTGTATAGCTAAGCTACATATTTGTTTAAAACAGTGCTCGTGTACACTGAGTATATTTGCCGGGATGTCTCATACATGACGTGGACGAGACTGTCGGCAGCTAACGAACGCACTGAATGTAACCGGCTGCAAATCGTAGCTCATGTCGGTAGAAATGACGCCTGCCGCTTGGCTTCTGAGGCCATACTAAGCTCCTTTCGGTGATCAGTTGATCTGGAGAAGGCAGTAAGCACTGTACGAGGGGTACAGGCTAAGCTTACTATTTGTAGCACCGTACCCAGCGACGTACGCGGTCCTCTCATTTGGAGCAGAGAGGAATGTTAAACCAGAGACGCAGACGATTCTACGACTATATCGGATTCGAATTTTTCGATATCCGCTATTTGGTGCATAATTTTACACCAGCCTTCAGTAGGTTTAACGAGCACAGCACGCAAGAAGCGTCTACTAGGGTAACAGAGTGTGGCTTGCACATGGGTTTCCTTAGGTTAGCAGACCATCCATCCCCCTTTGGAAACAGTAATGAACTGCCTGCCGAAATCCAAGACATATCTGTCACATTATTTTCAGAGAATTTCGTCCTCACAAATCGAAAACAGAAAATTTTAAAACATTTCTAAACTGCAGGTGTATCCATGGTAAGGGCCCAATATTAGAATCGCTTCCTAAATGTAATAACGCCAAGACCGAATGTTGACTGAAACCAGAAGTAAGAAGCAACGGAATCAAATATGCAGATTTTAAAATATATTGATAATGATAGTTTAGATGCCAATGGTTTAGCGTAATTACTACATTGAAGAATTTGTAAGCGGATGTGTGGTTATGTTAATTAGAGAAATGCAAAGTGGTCCTATTGACATAATGTGATTCAATCGTTGCCCCCCCCTCCCCTTCCGAAATAATGAACAGGGAAATCGCTACCTATGAAACTGAACAAGAACGGCAGTTATCTCCTGTTTATTACATTAAAGTGCATTACAAATGTTTTGGCATATGTTGACAATACTAAGTTAATACCTTACTTAGGTAAGTCTTGTCAAGAGATGTTGGGGCTCATTCTGATAAACACATATCAGCATAAAACAATTAAATTCGCAAAGTCATACGTGATTGCCGAGAGATTAGTCTTAAAAGGCGGATAGCGTTGTAGAATGGTATGGTTTTGCATCTATGGCCAGACTGAAACCATGTTGACCGTGAAACTGCAAGATAGCTTTTAGAAGTAAGTTAGAAATTACTGAAACTCTCTAAAAATTTCTTGACTGTCCCCATAGTTCATCTTGCTGATGCGACTAGATATCACCACGTTAATCTTCAGGTGGAGGCTGAAATCGCTGCAAAATCAGTCATTGGTTTTGTACCAATAACTTGCTTTTGTAGCTAAGTTTAAGTCTCCAGGAAAAATTTCTAAACCACAGCTCATCAAGTTTACTCGAAGAGTCACCTGGCTGCAGAAACACTCAGTGACAAGTGACGGCTGAAGATATCTTGTGGGGGGAGAAGCTTGGAAGAGGAGTGATTTTGTACTGTCTGTTATGTAAAAGGAAGACTCGAGTCTTTGCGTTTTTCGGTCGCTACATCATTCTGATTGGCTGAACTATGGACATTCTAAGTGGCAATCAGTGAAAAGATGTTTTGAATGAAACTGTCCGCTTCCCTGACTCTCTTTTCAGTCAGTTAACCTACACTCCTGGAAATTGAAATAAGAACACCGTGAATTCATTGTCCCAGGAAGGGGAAACTTTATTGACACATTCCTGGGGTCAGATACATCACATGATCACACTGACAGAACCACAGGCACATAGACACAGGCAACAGAGCATGCACAATGTCGGCACTAGTACAGTGTATATCCACTTTTCGCAGCAATGCAGGCTGCTATTCTCCTATGGAGACGATCGTAGAGATGCTGGATGCAGTCCTGTGGAACGGCTTGCCATGCCATTTCCACATGTCGCCTCAGTTGGACCAGCGTTCGTGCTGGACGTGCAGACCGCGTGAGACGACGCTTCATCCAGTCCCAAACATGCTCAATGGAGGACAGATCCGGAGATCTTGCTGGCCAGGGTAGTTGACTTACACCTTCTATAGCACGTTGGGTGGCACGGGATACATGCGGACGTGCATTGTCCTGTTGGAACAGCAAGTTCCCTTGCCGGTCTAGGAATGGTAGAACGATGGGTTCGATGACGGTTTGGATGTACCGTGCACTATTCAGTGTCCCCTCGACGATCACCAGTGGTGTACGGCCAGTGTAGGAGATCGCTCCCCACACCATGATGCCGGGTGTTGCCCCTGTGTGCCTCGGCCGTATGCAGTCCTGATTGTGGCGCTCACCTGCACGGCGCCAAACACGCATACGACCATCATTGGCACCAAGGCAGAAGCGACTCTCATCGCTGAAGACGACAAGTCTCCATTCGTCCCTCCATTCACGCCTGTCGCGACACCACTGGAGGCGGGCTGCACGATGTTGGGGCGTGAGCGGAAGACGGCCTAACGATGTGCGAGACCGTAGCCCAGCTTCATGGAGACGGTTGCGAATGGTCCTCGCCGATACCCCAGGAGCAACAGTGTCCCTAATTTGCTGGGAAGTGGCGGTGCGGTCCCCGACGGCACTGCGTAGGATCCTACGGTCTTGGCGTGCATCCGTGCGTCGCTGCGGTCCGGTCCCAGGTCGACGGGCATGTGCACCTTCCGCCGACCACTGGCGACAACATCGATGTACTGTGGAGACCTCACGCCCCACGTGTTGAGCAATTCGGCGGTACGTCCACCCGGCGTCCCGCATGCCCACTATACGCCCTCGCTCAAAGTCCGTCAACTGCACATACGGTTCACGTCCACGCTGTCGCGGCATGCTACCAGTGTTAAAGACTGCGATGGAGCTCCGTATGCCACGGCAAACTGGCTGACACTGACGGCGGCGGTGCACAAATGCTGCGCAGCTAGCGCCATTCGACGGCCAACACTGCGGTTCCTGGTGTGTCCGCTGTGCCGTGCGTGTGATCATTGCTTGTACAGCCCTCTCGCAGTGTCCAGAGCAAGTATGGTGGGTCTGACACACCGGTGTCAATGTGTTCTTTTTTCCATTTCCAGGAGTGTATAACACTCTACCTAACACTAGGTGCTCTTTCTGTCTCCGTCACCGAGCCAGATAGCGCAGTGATTAGCACACTGAACTCGCAGTTGGGAGGACGATGGTTCAAACTCGCGTCCGATCGTCCTGATTTAGGTTTTCCGTGATTTCCCTAAATAGAGCATCTCCTGGACGGTCCTCCTGCCAGCTACCATGACCTACTGAACATCCGTTCGCTCACAGCCAAGGACTATATGCTTTCATATTGGCCTCTTATTTAGGTGAACCATGCAATTCAGTATGGAAAATGTACTCTGCGATGGTTAAGTACTGGAAAAAACCAGTGCTGATAAACATGCATTTGCCGGTGGGGATTATATTTTCCGTTTTTATTGGTCCTTTTAACTCTGGTTATCGGCTATGAGACAGTTTTGGATGAAATGGTCCTGTAACAAATACACTAATATCTATAGAAGGAGCATTTTTTATCATCAGCTGCATATATTTAAATTTATTCTTGACTACTTTCGGTTATTTCAGCCATCATCAACTGGAAGAAAAAGTATAACATCTGCTGGATCAAAAATGCATGCATTTCATTGAAGACAAATCTGTAATCAAATGTAACAATGACAAAATGTGATACGTAAAATAATTATATTTCGGCAGTATCTTGAAAAACGCTGGTAATTGGCGTATACATTATACAGCTGGAATTATAGGTGTATACCGTTGATGTCAATCTGTTGTGGAGGAGAACGAAGATGATCGTTGTAGATATCAACATGAATTCGCTAAACAGATCTCACTAAACTCAGCTCACTCCGTTTGAGCATGGGATCGAGAGCGCTGTAGACATCAAAACTCAGGTTGATACCTGGTTCTTTGACTTCAGGAAGACATTTGATACAGTACTGCACTGCCGTTTAACAGAAAACAAAGAAGATACCGAGTATAGAACCGGATTTGTGATAATATTTAAGACTTCCTTGCAGACAGACCTCAACACGTCACTCTCAAGGGAGCAAAATCGACGGATATATAGGCAGTTTCAAGTCCGCCTCAAGGAAGTGTGATACGACCGTTACGGAGGACGATATATGTAATTTATCTAATCGATAAAGTCGGAAGCTTCATGAGGCTTTTCTCAGATGATGCGGTTGTCTGTAAGAAGTTACAACGCCAGAAAACTAATGAACTGTTGGAAGACCTGCACAGGATTGATGGATAGTGATGAGTTCTCCTTAATAGGTCAGGCGTTAACTACACCAGGAAGCGGCTATTAGGGTAGCGGAGTACGTGTGGCTTGTACATGTAGCTTTTTTAGGTTAGAGAACCCCTCCCTTGGGATCAAAGACGATTTGCCTGTTAAATCAGAAACAGTGACCTCAGTGAATCTTGGTCCTCACAGATCAGAGAAAGAAAAGATTAATATGATCTCAGTAATCTGCAGGAGTATCCAAGCAAAGGTTCAAGAATTAGTATCGCTTGCTGAAGGCAAGATAGTATTGGGAACAGAAAGCTGGTTGAAACCAGACGTTAATGACAACGGAATTGGAATGTTTATCGTAATGATAGGGTATTTGCCAATGGTGGAGGCGTGTTCATTGCAGTGAAAAATTCTATGAAATCTAGCGAGGTTATCACGGATTCCGAATGTGAATTAATCTGGGTGAAACTGAGTATCAAAGAACGGTCAAAAATGGTGATTGGTCGCTTTTATAGACCACCTGGGTCACGATCTGTAGTTGCAGAGCACTTCAGACAGAACTTGCAGGATATCATTAGTAATTTTCCTGATGATGCCGTTGTAATTGGGGGTGACTTCAACTTGCCAGCTATAGATTGGGAGTATTGCTGGACGCTGAATGGTGCAGGCTCTGGCAGTTGACCTTGAACTTACATAAATGTAAAATATTGCGCATACTTAGGAAAAGAAATCCACTACTGTACAGCTGCACTATTGATGACAAATAGCTGGAGATAGGAGACAGTGTCTGCCATAAAATATCTAGGAGTAACTATCCAGAGAAACCTTAAGTGAAATGACAACATAAAATAGATACTGGGAAAAGCAGACACGAGACTCAGATTCATCGGAAGAATCTTAAGGAAATGTAATTCATCCACGAAAGAAGTGGCTTATAAGGCGCTTGTTAGCCTGATCCTTGAGTATTGTTCATCTATCTGGGATCCCTATGAGGTAGAACTGATAGAGGAGATAGAGCAGATCCGACGAAGAGCGGAGCGTTTCAGCGGTTTTCAGGAGGTGTCGAACAACATATTGCTTCCCCCAGATACATCTCGCGTATTGACCACTAGGAGAAAATTCGAGAAATTTGAGGTAATACAGAGGCTTACTGACAGTCATTCTTCCCATGCACTATTCGCGAGTGAAACAGGGTTGGAGGGATCAGATAGTGGTACCGAAAGTACCCTCCACCACACACCTTTAGCCGCGCTGGATTAGCCGAGCGGTCTTAGGCGCTGCAATCACGGACTGTGCGGCTGATCCCGGCGGAGGTTGGAGTTCTCCCTCGGCCATGGATGTGTGTGTTTGTCCTTAGGATAATTTAGGTTAAGTAGTGTGTCAGCTTAGGGACTGATGACGTTAGTAGTTAAGTCCCATAAGATTTCACACACATTTGAACAACACACCTTTAGGTGGCTTGTGGAGTATATTGTAGATGTAAATGAGGTGTAGCAGTAGGCCATGAACGTAAGCAAATGTAACATACTACGTAGGAGAAGAAATCCATTACTGTAGAATTACACTTTTGGTGACAAACTTCTGGAAACAGTAACTACCGTACAATAGCTACCAGTAACCATCCGGAGTCACCTTAAGTGGAATGACCACATAAGACAAATAGTAGGAAAAGTAGATATCAGACTGAGTTTCTTAGGAAGGATATTAAGGTAACGCAATTCATTCACGGAAGAACTGACTTGTAAAACTTGTGGAATTGACAGAAATTCCTAAGAATTTGTCTTACGTTAAATTAGTATACGGATCAAAATAATCTGTCGAGGCACTCTACGACCAAAATGTTATGGAAACTGAGGATGACAGAGAAAAGGTGTAAATAAATTCCTTTTTCCAAAACTGTTTCCCTCGTGAAGATCGCACTGTGATTCCTTTTTTAAATGGTAGTACGAACATAAAAATAACAGATATCGAAGTACGTAACCACAGAATAGAAAACTAACTGAAGTCACTCAACAGGTGAAAGATGACCGGACCTGACGGGATACATGTACGACTCTCTGTAGAATACGCCAAAAATGTGCTTTCTTCTAGCACCAGTGTACTGTAGATCACTGGGGGAGTGAAGTGTTCCTAATGACTAGAAAAACGCTTAGGTCTTTGCCCTTATTGAAAAGTGTTATCGAACAGACACACACAACTATAGGGCCATGTAGCTGACGTCAGTCTGTTGTAGACTTTTGTACCACATTTTATGCTCGCGATTAAGACTTTTCTGGAGACAAAAATTCTCTTCTGCAGGATACTATAGGGCCGGCCACTATGGCCGAGCGGTTCTAGGCGGTTCAATCTGGAACCGCGCACCGCTATGGTCGCGGGTTCGAATCCTGCCTCGGGCATGGATGTGTGTGATGTCCTTAGGTTAGTTAGGTTTAAGTAGTTCTACGTTCTAGGGAACTGATGACCTCAGATGTTAAGTCCCATAGTGCTCAGAGCCATTTGAACCTTTTTTTTTTTTTATTCTATAGGGATTCCTCAAAAAGCGATCGTGATGAACCCAGTTCGCTCTATCTGTCCACGAAATCCAAAAGACAGTAGATGCGACCCAAAAGATGGTGCCGTATTCCTTGACTTCCAGAATGTGTTCTTAAGGTTCTGCAGTTTCATCTAATGATAAAGATACGACTATACGGATTTCAGACATGTTTTGTGATTGGATGGAAGTGTTTCTAGCATATAGAACATAGCAAGTCTTTCTTAACGGGGCGAAATCTTCAGATGTAAAATTAACCTCGGCACTACCCACGTGAGTGTTGTAGGACTATTACTTTTTACAGTACATGTAAATGATAGAGTTCTCAACGTCGAAATTTCCATGAGGCTGTACGAGGATAATAATAATAGGAAAGTCGCAACGCTAGGAAAGTGGAGCAAAGCACAGGCAGACTTGCAGAGGAATAGCAGTTAACCTTCAACATAAACAAATATAACGGAAGAGAAGATTAGTTCCGTCGACAACGAAGTCATTAGAGACGGAAATGTAACATACTGCCCAAAAGTAGATGGAAAGATCGATATCTCTCACTACCAGCACATAGGGACTTAAAGTGGAACGACTACGTAACACTAACCGCTCTCATGCGAACGTGAACATATTGTGTTTTAAAGTCTGACACACACCTGTTCTTGAAAAAAGAAATTTAGAATATTACGAATGTCAAAATGCACTGTGCAAGAGAATTAAAGATTTTGAAACTTGTCTCAAAGCTGCGTACAACCTTCCTCCGTAAATGGTGCAAAGGCGTGGCGTCCTGCTCTGTCACCGTCGGCAAACAGCGAGGTTAGATTATTGCACTAACGAAAACAGCTGGGGAAAGTTAGAAACATCAGTTCTGATACTGTTAAGAGCCTAATGAACGCACAAACATTAAGAAATCATGCTAAGTAAAAAAAATAGATTTTTATAATGCGGAGGATTAATCGCCATTTCACATACAATTTGAAAAATTGTTCCGTTAGACGTAATTGGAAATTGCACTGTCCTCTAATACCTCGTAGTGTGATGCTTACATATAGTTTTAGCCATAGCAGGACTAATGTCACTATCATCGTCGAGAAAGTTATGCTCATTCTTCTTAATATGTCTTGTTTTATCCACTTGAATTGAACTTTGATGACATCCCGGATGACCTATGTTCTGCTCGAAGTTACTTTTGAATTAACTCTCGGGCAGGAACACGTGACACTCGAAGCAAGTTCGCTCTTTGTCTTACGTGTCGCCGGCCGTGGTGGCCGAGTGGTTCTAGGCGCTTCAATCCGGAACCGCGCGATTTCTACGGTCGCAGGTTCGAATCCTGCCTCGGGCGTGGATGTGTGTGATGTCCTTAGGTTAGTTAGGTTTAAGTAGTTCTAAGTTCTAGGGGACTGATGACCTCAGATGTTAAATCCCATAGTGCTCAGAGCCATTTGAACCACCTTACATGTCATTTAAGGGGGGTAGGACGTCAAACTGGCCGACTTGGAGCAGGAGAGGCACCACAGGACATATTAATTTACACTGTCTATAGTTTTACAAGTAAATTCATAAAACTTTGCCGGAATGACCTGGAAATTCTTACGTATGAAATTTCATCATTTTTTTCACTTACTATTGGTTGCATTTGTTGCTACATGTACACTTTTCTTCATAAGTAAGAGAGACTGTTCCATGAATTTTGCACAGCATACAAACCATACTTACAGGTGTCTGAAACTCTAGAATCTATTTAATTTATGAAAAAATGAATGAGTTGTTACGTTTTAAACTTTATGTTTAGAAAAAAATCAAATTTTGTAGTTAATTATGTCAATTTTTACCACAGTTTTTAATAGATTCGGAAGATTCTAGAGTTCCATACACCTCTAAGTATGGTTTGTATGCTGTGCAAAATTCATCAAGGAATCTCTCTTACTTGTGAAGAAAAATGTACCTATAGCAACAAATGCAGCCAACAGTAAGTGAAAAAATGATGAAATTTCATATCTAAAAAAAATTATTTTGTTACGTTTTTGCACTTCCACTGCTATGAGTGTAAATCCTGAGTCCTTCCTGGTCATTCTGACAAAGTTTTATGAATTTATTTGTAAAAGTATAGACAGTAGAAAATAAAATGTCCTGTGGTGCCTCTCCTGCTCCAAGTCGGCCCGTTTGACGTCCTACCCCCCTTAAGACACACAAGCTCGCTCGGCATTTAACTCACGCAGATAGAACAGGGATCAGTCTCTTCTGAAAATATGCACTTCGTTTTAATTTTAGTTTTATTTACAGTAACACTTTTAAGCAGGCATACGAAAGTTTTATTTAAATTTAAACATCACCAACTTCATTTCATATTTTAAGAGAAAGAAGCACATATGCAAGATATCTGCCCTATCAGGCGATACTGCACGCAAATGTGGGCCATAATTCTGATAGTAGGCAGTTACGACCTCCTGTAGGAACAACTTTTCAACATGTGTCCACGCCAGTTTTTACTCGCGCCATCCCACTTCACCAGCTTCGCAGCCGCACCGCGAAATACCACATTTTGGAGTCACAGCGAGTGCACTACTTTTCTTGGAATGTTGTAGACCAGGGAAATCTTGTGCTCCAAAATCAAAACTAATAAACCTAATAAACCTCAGCAACGACGATTTATTATGAAATGAAGTTCATGATTCTCGATCTACGATTTAATCATTCCAGTCACATTGAAGAATAACGTACTCATCTAATTCATTTACACTTGTGAAAGCAACCTAAAAATGTTCAAAGCAATGATATCTCTAGTACCAGTCACATGTTAGAAACCACGCACTTTGACACAATGAACAGAGCATATTACCAATGTCAAAATACATTGTGCAAGAGAATTAAAGGATCCCTTTTTGAAACTCGGCTCAAAGCTGCGTACAACCTTCCTTCGTAAATGGTGCACTAGCGTGGCGTCCTGCACTGTCACCCTCGGGCTCGACAACGCTTCAAACAGCAAGCTGTCGTCACTTGCGAGAAAAGGCAATAGCTCAGAAGTTCATGTGACGTGTAATGTGGGTTAATGATGTCACAATGACACCAAATTTCTCCACAATATCAGACTTAAGAGTCGCAGTGGATGGGAATTAGGGGGTATCGAAAAAGTGATTCCTTAGTACTGTTGCACAGTGTAGTGTTTCACAAAGTTCTTTCTCACTCCTTTCTATGGTATTTTGCGCTTGGTCATTAGGCAGCAGCTGCGGGTTGGAGCGAGTGACAAACAAACGGTGCTCGCGAAAGTTTAATACGAGTAGCTATACTTTCAAAGAGTCGTAACTGCGTACTATCACATTACGACGCCAATTTTTACACGGAGTCAACTTCTGTGGCTGATATCTTACAAGTGTACTTTATTCTCCCTAAACTGTGACGTTATATTAGTGATGTTTCCGAAAAATGAGCAGAAGTACGCCTCTGTACAGTACTTCGCACTGGGGAATTAAGACACTGCAGTGGGGAGGAGCAAGTGACAGCTGGTAGACGCCTGTTTTTAAAAGCTGAACACGAGATCTGAGAAGTTTCCTTGTTAGATACGTTTCTTGTTGACCGTATAGAATTCCTGACATGTTGTAAGACTGTAATTTACTGAGGTATAAAATGTATATAAGCTACACATAATATTTTCATCTGTATCAAATAGGTTACCGGTCAGATATTTTCTTATACGTGAAAAAGCCAAGCATAACCAAATCTGGTTTCATTTCGAGAAATATTTCGCTATAATTGAGTCGGCGTAAGTTGATTCTTTAAGATGCAGTGGGCTGAACAATGCAGCTTTGCGCGCCTACCTCAGCCACTTAACGTAACGCAATTTTTCAAACGTCTCTATGGCAACGCCTCAGTGTTGTCAAAGCTCTGTAGACGGCTATCTTTTCACGTGCAGTTGTTCACGCCTCTCAGCTGAAAGCTGGCAACAGCGTTGTTAAATGTCAGAAATCTTACGCCGTTTCTTCTAAAGATTTTTAATTATCCTCTTATTAGGTTTTCTACTCAGCCTATCTTAATCTAATACAATAAATATGAAATATCCGTCCCTAGTATTAATCAGCACCTACAGCGATAAGAAAAGGCACCTCAGTATTGAAGCAATTACGTTTGAAGCAGTGTGACAAAGTGTAATTAACTTAATCACAACTCAAGTAATGAATTTCATTTTGCCTCTGTTTTTAATGTATGTATAGATATAATTTTGCTACCCAGCTATTTACCATTATAAGCCGCACATTGGGATCGTACAGTTGAATCCAACAGTGTCATTTTCCTGCCGCCAAGAAAAATCTTTTGCCGACATCTCTCATAATCAGAGTTGCCTGAAGAGCGCCTTCCGTTTTTTACTAAGATGCCCAATTTCTCCTCACATCTCCTAAATTTCTTAACCCTGTCATTCACTGTGATTGACAACATAGTTTCGCTCTTCAGAGGCGTCGCTCTTAAATGTTTTTTTTTTTTTTTTTTGTCAGTGTGTCGACTGCAGAAACTGTAGATACTTTAAACGCTTTTCTTCCGACATCTTAATCTTTAATTTACAGTAAGATTAGTTCTACTTAGTCGAAATGGTAGCCTAATGATTGTATTCCCATTTATTTATTTCAGCTCGTTGATGTCGTATTTAGGAAAGAGTAATATACAAGAGAATATTAGTTCCATAACGTGGCCTTACCAATAATAAACTAACTCTCTATAGAATCAAGTGAATTTAATTACATATGTTGCCCAGTGGATAACTTAATGAATTTCATTTATTAAATAGGGATGGTCGTAGTATATGTGAAACATTGTTGCTGTAACTCACAAGAAGATAAAACTAGGGGGTTTATCAAACTAATGAATGAAAAAATTGTCACTATAAAACATCTGTTACAGTTCGCTATCGACTTCAAGTTAAACACAATCATAGAAGTACAAGAAATAGTTAATCTATTAACTGTTACTATAAGTTACAACGGAAACAATGTCAATATTCTATGAAATGTCGGGTAATGCGATTGAGGTGAATATGTTAAAGTCAGCACAGCATTCGAAGTTCGCAGAAGTTGCACAGTCATTGCCGAATGTTACTCAGAAAGGAAAGAAAGAACTACAGAAAGAATCGTGCATGATTCAGCACATTTTGAGTTCAAGATTGCCAATAAATGTACTTCAATTAGAAATATAAAAGCGTTAACATTAGTCTGAAAACTCCTCATAAATACTATCATTTGGTTTACGAATGCTGTATCTGCTCAACATACTTAGCGTAATCGGTGCCTGTGAGTGCGGCTGTGAATGCTAAAAATTCTAAGTCATTTAACCTGCACCGTAGGCTGCTGTCTCTCAGAGCCCTGTAGGAAGTCCATCGCTCAAGTGAAGCATCCCCTGGCGAGTCTCTAATAGAAGTAAATTCCACAGAGTGTTCCTTGTAAGAAGCAGAAGTTGTACACTCTTTCTTCGTGTGAGTCTTGTGCACAATTTGGAGAATCAATGGCAATGATTATTCTGAGTTCCGACCAATCAAGTCTGTTCTAATAATGCAACACTCATTTTAACCATAATTAACCAGTTGTGTGGGTTCTTTGTGCTGGAGTTCAGAAACAAGCAGCTTCTGACTCCCACCATCCACCCTATTTTACAATTTGGTCATCCGGGTCTTCTCGATGTACACACAACGATTTCTTTTCTCCCCTTCTAGACTTATTGCGCAATGGTAGCTGCTGTTACTATTTCTTAAGAGTCAACAGCATGGCAGCTAACTTGGTGCCAGCCTGATGGCATCAGGTCCCGTTTTCTCAAAAACAAAAAGATTGATTGACCTCCCGTCTCACTTCACTTCAGAGATCGTCACCACAGTACTGCACTTCCTAATTGTATACTTGCAGCCGGTCACTGTGGCCGAGCGGTTGTAGGCGCCTCAGCCCGGAACCGCGCTGCTGCTACGATCGCAGGTTCGAATCCTGCCTCGGGCATGGATGTGTGTGATGTCCTTAGATTAGTTAGGTTTAAGTAGTTCTAAGTCTATGGGACTGATGATCTCAGATGTTAAGTCCCATAATGCTTAGAGCCATTTGAACCATTTTGTATACTTGCAACGCCTCCTCTTGGCGCCAGTGGACCTCACACGTTAAGAACAAGATACAATGGCTTTCCATCATTTATGACACAAAACCGACAACGCCCCTTTGGCGGAGTTCAGCCAGCGCACAATATGTTGGCTCCAACTTTCACCTGTTCTCTCATCCCCCTGACATAGTAGCGGTGTTCTTCCTTTGTAAAAGCTTACGGCCCTCTTAATGGCCGGACGTTGGCTGTCCCTGCCGCTAGGTTAGCCTCTGCTCAATTTGCACTTAGTAGCATTCCCAACGACATTTAAACAGGCCTCCACGAGTAGAATTTAGTTATCAAATATAGTAATTAGTTACCTCAGTCACTGAAATTAACTTTAATAGTACTTGTACTCTCATTTCTAGCTTTGGGTTTATTTAGATTGACTGGATTTGCTAATTTGTTGGAGTTTAATTATAGTACGTGGCAGATTTGACAAAAGTAGTCGCCTAACAATATGCCAATTTAATAGTAATAGAATCATACTGGCTTTTTTGATTCGAGGATTCAAATAACAGTGAATGAGTTAGCGGGAAAAAATTGAAATGTCGTCATTACTTCTAAAAACTCTGGGAAACTCATAACATCCTTATAGAAATAAAAGTTGAGCGATGTGATTAAGACCTACGTCCAGGAGAACAATTTTTTCCATTAACTGACTCGTGGGGAAGGCAAACAAATTCACAATTAAACGACGACATTTTTCAATATGAAGAAGGATTGGTACCGAACAGAAATAAAACGGTCACACACCCCTCCCCTCAAATGCATCCCGCAAGTGTAACTCTGCGACGTCTGTTTTTATTATCAGCTAAGGCATTTGATCAAAAGACCTTCAAAACCGTTCTTACGTCACCTACAGAGAAAAAGAAATCACATCCCGAGAAGATTGCATCAAAATTCAAAATACATTCCATTGTACATCAACAGCTATCATCGCTTATACTTGCGAAATGATGTGTTAAGCACGATTTGCTCCAAAACAGTGTGATAACAGAGAACCTTGTATGAATGTAAACGAAGTTTGTTATCCCGTAGAAACTTTAAAACAACCATATAATTATAAAAATGAGGCATTTATAACATGTTTAAGATGCCGAGAAAATAGCTGCTTCCCCTGCTTTTACGATGAATACCACCGCAACATGTGTAAATCATCTACTGTAAAATAATAAAAGTATATAATCTTATATACGAAGTTCTCATGTACGCCTTATAATCCCTTCCTGAAAATTTATCTCCAACCCCAAATTTTTATTTTCCTTTTCTTTTCGTGTCTTCTATGAAAATCTTAATAAATACAATATATTGGACGTTATTTCTGTTTACATGCAGAGTCAGTAACTTAAAAACCAACATTTCGGCATACGTATTCGAACCTACATCCCTCGGATTAAAGTTCTGCACTCATTCCGCTGCACCAAGCGCGGCATGAAAACTACCCTAACATACTCTGACGTAGCTGAAGCTTTGCCCGACATAAGCAAAAAATTCTGTCCACCTCATAAAATCATCATTTTAGTATATTTGTGTGTGTATAAGAGAATTGTGGATTCCCAGCTTTCTCTTGTCATCTTTACTATCACGAGTATTCATTTCAGCATTCAGTCCATTCCGAGAGACGGATGTGATAACCACATTTCTCCCAAATGATACTGTTTTGAAAGGAACAAACAGTTCGGTTTTCTCGATATGTATGAAGAAGCATGCAAATCATACAAATAAAATGTACTCGTGAGTTGCGACGCTTATTACAAACAGCAAATGAAGTTTTTGTACTCATTGTAAACAGAATGTTGAGTAAAGTGTATTTTTAGGTGCTCAGTCGACAGAGCAAACTCACAGTACAGTGCGATATTCAGTTCATGAATTTTTATTGCTGGCGAGGACAAACTGTGAAGAATAATCAGAATTCCCAGAGCCCCCCTTCACAGTCATATCTCCAGATTGTATTTGTAACGAAAAAAATCCGAAAAACCTTTGATAGGGGGATTCTCGTAAACTAATGTCTGCTAAGAGCAACGGAGTTTCGTTGTCCTCATGAATGCCAGAAAGAAATGTCTGTCCACTTTTTACTAAATAAGTTCATCCTTTCAATTAAATTAATTGAAGACACTGAAATGAAACGAATGAATCTATGGGTAATGGATACGAAACCAATTAAGACGCACTGACGAGAAATGATATGAGCATCATCCATTTGGTTATGCTGAACCTGCATTTTAATGGATGTGTAGTGACAACTGATTTTTTTTTCCAGACCGGGATTTGAACCTATATTTCCTTCTCATCACTTTCTTACTTACCGTGCTATCTGAGCGCGTCGTTTCACTGTTGGCGTTATTCCTGAGGGAAGAAGTCCTGTACTACTGTTCGGAAATCGTAGATGAAAATACCAGTGGCAAAAATTTTTTTAATCAGGACCGGAGTCCTGTTCAGGTAGCCAAACAGTAAACGCGACTTCTCGTAATAAGCAGGAAAACCGTGTTCTACCCCCGGTTTTGTATGGATTTATGTTGTTAGAGATTTTCAGTGGCAATAGGCACTGAAGTCCGTAAAAACAGGTACACTGAGAAAGAATGGTCTGAATGAGTCCTAGTTGGATTGATGCGTAGAAATGTGTACTTGTAATTAGTGATTAATGTTGAAGAGAGATGATGTGCGCACAGTATTAGAAGCGCTCTTTCTTAGTCAGTGTCGCGCTAGAGTAAACTGTCAGAAATACTGGAAACGCTAAAACAAGTGACAGTATGCCTAATAGCATTCGTACAATGCAGCATTGGTTTGTGAGTGACCTCTAACTGGACAGAATCCAAGGAAGTGATACTTTTGGATGCCACTGGATGAAGTACATATATCTTTTTCTAGGAGGATAATCTGCACGAAAACCTCAACATAATTGAGACTCTACTGGCTCAACTACTTGCCTGACTTGGCTTCACGTACTTTTGAAATGTCGACTAACAAAAATGTTTGGGCTACGTTGGAGAAACAAATTGAAACTTGATCGGAGATTACAATCGCGTGCCAAAATAGGATTCGAAGCTGGAAATTTTGCTTTTCACGGGACAATGGTTTATCGACATACGTAGTCTGCTATTTCAGATCCTAACGACAAAAATTCAGCAACGAACATCGGCCACATCAACACGGGTCTGGAAAACATTCGTTGATGTTTCACGGAAATCAGTTACATAACATGCGAAACAGCCCACAAAAGCTTACTACCAGTGAGACTTACATTCTCTTCAGAAATTCACGAACGTCTACCCTCATCGAAAAGACGAATACTCACAGGAACTGGAAATTTATATGGAACAATATTAACAATCCCATGCTAACTTCTAGTGTTACTGCCTTATGGTACGAGGTTCTCACATTTGAAAACTGTGTAACATAAACCTCAAGCCGAGCCCATTCATATTCTTTCACTGCAAACGTATTTGAAAGTGGACTAGGAAAAAAAACTGTTAATCGTTAATTGAACAGTGGAAACTTCGTTAATGGTCAATGATATTAAAAAATCTGACAAATTTATATCTTACTACGAATAATAGCAGTTACTTCGGTCAGCATCTTTATTATGTAATGACAAAAGAACAGAGAACAGCCAACACTGTTGGAATATATAATGTACACATTGTATAGTCACAACATTATAGCAAAACTTCCCAAGCATTATGTATGGTTTCAGAAATATTTAGCTGTTGTATTATCACAACAAGTATAATAAGGTTTAGTATTCCTTAACACAAGAATTGTGCTTCCGTTGCCTTCTGTAGAAATAAGTGATGAAATTTACTTCATATTCTAATTAAACGATGACAAGGGACTCATCATTGATTCATTTCTTATCCATTTACAGTCAAAGGACTTTTTAATACGCAAACAATTATTTTAATTGTCACGAAGAATGAAGCCAACTTAATACGACACAAAATGAGAAAAAAGAAATAATATAAAGTAAGAACATATACTGGTGTGGAAAATAAAATATCTATTTAAAATAAAATAAAGAGTGGCCTAAATTCAAATAATAACTGACACTCATGAATAAGCAAGTTTTGGTTTTGTTAGGAAATAAAACTTGTTAGTTCAAATTCAAGACGAAGAATTTAGTTAAATAAAGAAAATCCGAATTTAACTGAAGGAAGCTAGCCGGTAGAGCACTTTCTCGCGAAAGGAGAAGGTTCCAGGCTGGAGTCCCCGAAAAAACGTGGGTTGAGCATTTCCCACGAAAGGAAAAGGTTTAGGGTTCGAGGCCAGATTTTGCCTACAGTTTTAATCTCCAGGAAATTTCAGATCATCACACACTCTGCTGCTGAGTTAAAACTTCCTCTTGGAAACAGTATCCCACCCCGTGGCTAAGCCATTAACCATTTCTCCCTACAATATTTTATTCCTTGAGTGCTAGTACCACAAAGTATGCGGGAGAACTTTTGTGAAGTTTGGAAGGCAGAAGAGAGTTATTGGTGGAAACAAACGTGTGAAGGTGGATCGTGAGTCAAGCATGAATAACTCTTAGCGCCAGAGGTAAAGTTGAGGTTTCGAGCTCCGGTCTGACACACACTTTATCTCTAAAAGGAAATTTTAAATCAACACACACTCCTCTTGCGGAATGATGATTTATTCTGGGCGGACAAGTTGTTCATTACAATCCTGCATTATCCGCTGTGATTCTTCCTGAGATTAGTTGCTAATCGTATGGACGAGGGTTCCCAAGATGAGATCATTGCACACTTTGATAGTATTCGCCCACGATTATCAAAATAGAATGCAGCAAATAACGCCTTCACAATATACTGAATTCCATAGTTAGGTATCACCCATGGACCTGCAATAACAATCATATAGATAAAATTTCACAACAGTGCTCAACTAAATATATACCCGACCTTCGTACTCACGCAGAGTGACAGCAAATTTGCAACTCATTTCTACAATTAATAACACTTCCGTTTCTCGAAGCAGTGCCGCTATTCCGAGGCCACGATTACCGAACCAGGGATGTCAAAGAATTTTTTAGTGATTTTTTATCTGTTCTGCGAAAAATATCCGCTAATATGGAGAAATAGGGATATCCGAGATTATCACCTGACATTCCTCATTAGTTTCGAAATAACGTCTTGCCTACGGAGACTCTGAATCTTAACGATAACAATGCCAAAATGAAAAAGAACTTTAGTTGATAATAAGTAGTCATCATTTCTTCCTACTATTAACACATTTTATTAAATACCTGCTTATTGCATCACTTCACAGTAACAAATACAGCTAAATTTCTTGTAATAATATGACCGAAACTTAAATGGTTTCGTAAGTAGAACATCTCATGTCATTTTAATCACGTCCCACTGAATGGTCTCAGTAAGACTTCTGAAAGATAGGTAACCTACATGCTACCAAGTGTACCTTGCATTAATTTAGGACAGTTTATCAATATTTGTAATATCATCCCATATTGACCTTTAGAATTATTAAAGAACATCATACATATTTATAAAATACCACTGTTGTGGTGGAAAGACATACTTATCTCATGCTCTGTTCAGCCAAGAATACGAAATGCTCAAACGATTTCCTTGCCTGGTCGTGTTTATAGACCACCTTTGTGACAGTAAAAGGAAACAAATACCAGATGATATCAGAGAGGAAAGTTTTCATCCAAAAAGAAGCTATCATTTCCTGAAATAACGTCTAACACAGGTGAACAGCAGAAACACATAATGTATGTACTGGTTCTCAGTAAGGCAACACCCGGTCTTTACTACTAAATCGGACAGCTATGTTCTCAAAATTATTTTCTGTCAGATACCCGACATCTTAACCAAATTCCTTAAATTTCTCAGAGAAATTTAACGTTTTCCAGTTTCAAAAGACGGTTAATGTTCCACTTTCTATCGCAGTAGCTATTTCTTCCGCGTATCCGAAAGCTCATTCAAGCAACCGAGTTTAATCCCCCCCCATCTCAACCCTCCCCCTCCTCGATTCCCCTCTTGTCTGCAGAGCACTCAGTGAAGAGCATGCTTTCTCTTTCTTAACAGTTACTATCACTGTAATTTAATCTTTTCCTCTGACATTTTTCCTCCTGTTTCTGATGATGATAAATATGACTCGTATTCTGAATCTTTGCTGTTATTATGTATGCAATTACTATTATTATTACTTGCGATGGTAATTACAGATATCCTCATAATATAATCTCAGGTGTACACGTAAGCATATAAATTAAGCTAGGAAAATAACATCTATTAACGATATTTAATGGGTATACCTGCTGCTCTGCTCTGCCTGAGGTCATAATCTAGTCACGCTAAATAAAATAATAAATAAATAAAATAGATAAATTACATATTTTACACATGCATATGAAGTTATTTCTGTTTCCTTCAGTTTTACAGGTTTCGTTTTCTGGTACGACGAACTCACGAGGCATGTATCTGTGTATGCACCCTCTTTATAATGCGAATGTTGCTTGAACTGGAAGCCAGTACTTCATTTTAGAAACAGTATATTGTCACGAATGTAATTCAAGTACAAAAAATTATATGATAGACTGAAATATGACTGACAACCGTGTCGGTGTATTTCGGCAGAAAAATGGAGAAAAAATGTGAAGGCAGCTGTTATAAAAGCAGTTGATAAACCATTAGTTGGCTGGACCTATCATTACGGACGACACTGAAGAATAAATATTCATTTTTAGTAAGTAGCCTGTGAAATGATCTCTTGAACGAAATTCCCATTTTGTGTATCCCTTCACCAATACAAAGAAGCATATTTTTCAGCACTAGTCTTCACTGTTTATTAACTTTTTCTCTTATCGAATCTAATACTGACCCACATATTAGCTCAATAAATATGTATAAACATAAATGAATATATAAACATTGAAATAAAATATCTGGCATACAGACACCACTAGTATTTTTGACATGAAGCAAAAGCTGTTTCTGTTCAAAAACTTTTTCTACCCTTAACTAAAATTACATATTCTGTTAAAAACTCCTACATGGTTATCATGTAGTCATTCAAGTGTATTCATTTTTCAGGTATTTAAAATGTTCTGTGATTGACACATTTCACACAGTTCTGTTAATTCTGAACATCTTGTATGGAACATACAAGAAGGTCATCATAAACATTTCTTTAATGAGCACAGCTTATTGTGAAGTCCTGAAATGTTCTGAAAACTTAATGTAAGTCAGCTATGCAATCTTCTGTCTAGACATGGCAAGTATCAGTTTACCATCACTTGGTGATGGACGGAAAGAAGTTGAGAATGGATTAAATTTAATTAAAATAGTAGGGTTACTGGATTTGCAATTCATGAATAATTTAGTAATAACGCTGTAGAGTTACATGTTTCTTAGTACTTTATTAACGTTATTTAATACACCATAAGTTATTCAAACATGTAAAAGGTACATAGAGTTAAGAGAAATATAAGCAGTAAATTCTAAAACTATCTATTACTGATGTTTCTGTGGGTCGCAGAGGTAATCATTTTCTTGAATGAATCTAACTCCAAATTATATTGGACATTTCTGTTCCTCCATTCGAAGCCATGAAATATTTATCATTCTGCAGGTTGCTTGCGAAACAGTTTCAAGGTTTAGCTGATGACATTACAGCAACATAGGTTTATATACAAATGAATCTTTCGATAAAGGATGTAAATAGCCAGTTGGTTGCATAAAGTTTATTGTAATAAGCCTTGACCAAGTTTCAACACCACCAGAGGTATCGCCTTCAGAAGCATTAAAGTCTCATTAAGTTTAAAATACACATGTACATTATGAGCTAAAGTGCACAAGTCAAATAGTAGAAATCATAGATTAACTCCTCCACGAGAAACAGCAAGGATTACTACACATGTACAGCTTGCTATAAAAACTAACATTGAACTCCAAGTTTGTTCTTATAATAAACTGTACCTGAAGAGTAATTCTTCCTATTTTCCCACTTGGTCAAGGCTGATTATAAGAAACTATATACAACCGACTGGCTGTATACATTATTTATAGAAAATATATTTCCGGTTGCTGCTGGCGGCCAAGTTTAATAATGTTGCATAAAAATGAGTATTGCTTCACTAAGTAGAAACATCAAGTAATTGAAAGGTCCGTTTCTTCACACTTTATATCTGTATATTAAAATGGCATTTGCTTCTCATTTCTGTAGTAACTCACTGACAATGATGAAACCTAATTATCAGGTATGCCAAATAGACGAATGACAACATTTGTTAACAATCTGGGGTTCATTCCACCTCAGCTTTTACCTACAGTCCTGGACACAGCAATGAAGGTTCTTGCTCCTACAGAAACTCGAACCTACTACCCTCGAATCGCACAGTACTGCCATTTTCCAACCTATGGGACTGTGGTAGCAGATTGTCCGAAACGGACTGTTCATTGTGAATAATCTGATCACAGATAATCACGCTGCAGCAAATCTTGATACCTAGGAGGAAAATCAGCTTGCTCTTGTACAGTACGGGGCTTCTTCCATATGTAATTATTCCCATACTGCCTCAACACAGGCGACAAGAATAATCCAGCAACCATTATAGCCATTATGAAGATTGCCACTACTCCCCTCGTGTCATCATGGAAGTATTTGGGCTTCTTTTCTTCAGCACCATCTTCGCTAGTAGTGTCGTTGGAAAATGAGCCCGATCCGGCGATGTCTGATTCGAGGAGTGTGGCGTTGATGCTGCTGTTGCGTCGATCTGTTCCTTCCATCGAGCCAGCTGATATGTTTTGCATATTGAGGCCGTCGTACCTGTGCATAACGATAAATTTATGTAAATACAGACTATATTTACGTAATTATAGTTTCTACTGTTGCTATCTGAATACTGACTTCAGTGTTACAAAGCCCATAACCTACACGAAAAAATTCAGCTGCCAAGAGAACAAGTAGCAATACTTCATTTTGAATCACGACATTGCTTCATGGCAGTAAATAAACATAGCGAAGTGTTTCGTATTACGGCATGGAATATGGGCAGGATATCCACAATGTTGAACTGAAAATAGTGGGCAATACTGAAAGAAATACAAGAACACCTAATATCAATACGGATCCAGAAATCCTTAGTTTCCGAGTTGCAACGCAGTCAATAACGGCTGCTGTCTCATCCGCGTTGATGTTAAAATTGCTACTTATGTGTCTGGCGTAAACAGAGCCTGATTATTTCAATGGCTTATGAGCTCATCGAGGAATGTGGAGCATGCAAGATGTCCCTGATTCATCTACCGATGTCGGTGGTTGAAGCCACTTACAAGTAAGTTACACTGGTTTGTGGACAGCTAGAGGCGATCCCCTTCCTTGACATTCACTCTTACCTGATTTGAATCCACTGATTTCCTTTCTGTGGTTATGGGTCAAGCAAAAACGTTTCGCAACCCCTGTAAATAATATTCAGATAAAACAGCCAGAGGTCGTGCACAGTTTCATTCGCTATGACCAGTTTTGCTCCCAAACGCGAGCGTTATCAAATAATCATTGTCCTCGTGGCTACACGTTACGGATTAAAAGCACCGCTCGGCGATACTTGCGTTTTGTAATACCTGGGAATGTGACTCCCTGAAACTTCATTCCAGCAGTCAGAAATGTTACATGCAACCAAGCACTAATTTAATAGAGTCACGAAAAAGAGGGTAATGAAAAAGACCCGCGTGCCTACTAGCCTTATGAAATGGAATTTGAATGCGTTTCTCAGTACTGAAGTAGTATCAACAAGAAGGTCACTTACGTTACAATCATTAGTCTCTAGATGAAATACATTAAACCTAACAGAAGACAAAATAGTGAAGTTTTTTTTCATTCGTTTCGTATGCGTCCGAAAGTTTACGAAACTGACAGCTTGTTAGAATATACCTATAAACAACTGTGTTCACGCCTCAAATTTGTCGCCAGCGTAGTGAGTTGATAGTTACATAAAAAGTCAGCATACTGCACACACTATGGATCTTGATTTATTCGGTACTAATGTATTGGATGTTTCAGTAGCAGCTCGAAACACTTAAATTTATTTTTCAGACACGTGATTTAGTGTTTTTAGCTTGGTATTTGACTCTGAATTTCACATTAATTTTAATGCTACTTCTATCATAACACATAAACGAGAACAATACAATTAAGCTTCATTGTAAAGTTTTGCTAGTTTCAGACATTACGATGAAAAATTTACCCAGACACAACGGAAGTTTAAAGATTTCGTAAATTCTTGAAGTACACTTTGGTAAGTGAGGGCCAGAGTTAACAAGATAGTAAATTCTCAAATCTTGACATTCATTATGACATTGTTCTGGATGAGAAGAAATTATCGTGACAAACTGAAGTGAAAGTATTTGTAGAAACACGCAGAATTTTAATAGCCGTTATCTCTGCTGATATGAAGGTAGGTATCAAGATTTTTTCGCTACCTACAACAACAAGGTTGTTAATGTGCAGTAGAAGTGAACAGTACACAAGTCATAATTTACAATATGTTAACTTAAAAAGCAAGGTATAGCGATTATTTCGTGACATATAGACATGAGTAATCTTAAGTGTCATAACAGAATACGAGGAAATCTTTTCCACCTTCCTTGTAAGAGAAAAGCGAATAAAACGTAGAACAACACTCACTTGCTTATCTCAGTGTCAACGTCATCTCGGGCGGGGCCACCTGTTACCGTAGCAACGCCGGGGACTTGGCGTTGATATGTTTCCTGAAAAGCTGCAGAAAAATATGTCTTAGCTCATTTGTTACTACTAATACATTATACAGTATGACATATTAATGTTACGATAGTTTGTGCGCAAATATGAAGTACAGGAGGAGCAGGGAAAAAAATTTGTGTAATAGGCATCTCATTAACATGTTTTTGAGCTTAGTTTTAGACAGTATAGTGTAAACAAACAGGTATCAAAACTGGAACTCAAGGTTTCCTTCTGAGTCAAACTTAAAATCTTCATGTACAATACTTTCACAGTTGAGCATAAAATCATCTTCAAATTTAAATTGTTTTAAACTGAAACCGCTGAATAACAAAGCAGTTTATTTGCGGATTAACTTACACATACACTTGAGTAGACGAAGTAAATGTACAATATGAACAGGTGGTTAGGAGCATCAGCATAGATAATTTGTGTTCTGTTCCATGAGAAGGTAACCGAGAGTCAGTGTCGAAGACAAAACCTGCATCTTCGCTTGAGTGAAGTTCGGATTTGGTTACAAATTACAGATCTTAAATAAAGACAATATGGGCTATTTGCAATAACAAATCGTATACGGCATATTCCATAGTGGTAGAATATTGTGAGTCTATACGTGTACTAACACGAGAGATGTATCACTACCGGTATAAACTTTCCGCGAGTACGAAAAATCTTCCCACAGTCGCTTTGATCGATTGTTGATAATGTAATATTTACAAGTGCGTAACGCGTTTAACACAAAAGTTGTTACTACTTTTCACGTGATCTGGGCGTCGTAGACTTCACACTCAGAGCCTGGAGCCAAAAGAATCTTATTGACAGTGCCTATTTAAGTATTGTAAATTGAATTTATTCCGCAGGAACGAATGGAAAAATTTAAAATATATATATATTCACTCACCTGAAAGATGCAGCAAGACGAAAGCAAGGAAAAACTTCATGACTGCCGGGTGCGTTGAGTTAGCGGAAGGCCGGAGATGAGGAGCTCTTGTGAGGGCAGCTGCCGTGTGTCTCCCGTTGAAATACTTGCCGCTCTGTGGCGCGTGGGTGCGGCCTCGTTCTCCTCCACTGTACCTGCCAGCCAATCCGCTTCGTCCTTAACGTGCCACGTGACCGCTGCTGGCCTGCGGCGAGAGGGTGATATTACGCAACGAGCTTCATTCGATGTCTCGCTACTTTTTACAGTCGAAATAAATCGATCCGTGATATTATTATTCTCCAAAACTCAATTCCTTTTCACTTTGTCTCTCTGGCTCATAATATAAATTATTTGGTTAGTAAATTAAAAAAGCATTATAGCGATTAAAGGTACAATTTTAGCTCTCTAACTAACTACATATACATCTACACAACGCAAGCACCCCACGATGTGTTATGGAACATACATGGATTACTATTATCAATTTACCGCCTGCTGCACTAGCAAATGGTGCGTGATACAATCCGAGGTCAGTAAGTATCTGGAAGGAACTGTTATTTATTTATAAATTTAAAAAATTTAAGGTTGAATCTCTTTTAATTCGTGTGACAACGATCATGGAAAAAGTATATAATTTATTCTTTGGCAACTGAAGTTAGACTAACGACAGCATATAGAGTTTTAATGTCGTGAGCATGGCATTGCATTTAAAACTGCATGAAGCACTCGAGTGGCGAGCAGAGAAGTTTCGTACCTGTCAAAGTCCAACAAAGCATAATAACTACTTCCAGGGAAAGTAAATGAATCACTGAAGGAAGTTTCTAAATCATCAATATCCAATACAGTTACAATTACCATAAATAAAATAAAAGTCATGAGTTTCAGTTTGAACAGGAAGAATTACAGTTTGAAATGAAAATCGGATGGTACTTCTACATATTGCGCAACAAACTCAAAGTTTTTAGAAATGAATATTTTTTTCACAGTTGAAGCTGAGTGAACAAAGAAAGAATAGTATAACATTAACATATTATGCCCTAATAAACTTGTCATCAGTGTGTGAAAGCTAGCACTTTTTTGTTATGTACTATTTACATGTACACTAAACTCTCCAATATGGGACAAACGTAGAAAATTTGAACACAGTTTTCAAACTACAGAAAAGGTCTCAAAGAATTATAACCAAAATTGTAATCGGACTCAGTATGAATAACAGATCAGAACATTGGGGATATTAAATACACCATATACACACACATTTACCAACCAGTTGTGCACCTGTCTGTGAACATGGAACAAGATCTAGACGCAACTTAGGTACCAAGGCAGAATAACCATAAAGCGCAACGTGTCATTTCCTACGAAGGAACAGAATAATACAATAAATAGCCTAACTATTACTACAAGAAAATTATTTAAATAGGCAGTTAAAAGTACCTTCTAAGCAGTTACTCCATTCAAATAAGGAAAGATGTGAGAAATAATTTACAAAGCTTTGAAACTTTGGGTAAACACTCATAGAACATGTAGTAGTAGTAGTAAGAAACAAGGAAGTTCCCTCCCCTAGAGGATGGGCACCGGCCTACCCCATCCCCTATTTCAACTTTTTTAACTCTTTTCAGTTTTATGAAAAACGTTCCTTTTTTCGAAGACATCTATTGTGTCTAAAATTATTTCTAGTGAAATTCCGCTCAAAGAGGGTCATATAAATGTTTTAAGCAAGACAATCAGTTTTGAGACACTCTATCTTGAAGATTAAAACGTCTGTTGGTTTGTAAGTTTGGCATAATTTTAGCTTCGATTTTAATTTAGTTAAATGTTTCAGTTGTTTCTCTACAACTACTTGCCTTTTATTCTTATAGAAACGTATGTCTTCCACGTGAATGTTGATACTAAAATCTGAAATTTGCCCTAAGGTATGGGCGCGCTTGGCCTATAAATCACATTTTGAAGCACATTTGAAACAGTCTTTTTTTTAACATGAAAGGATAAGGAGAAGTCGATCTTTAAACTTTTATCATCTACCTCTGCGCCTTTCTAGTTAATTAAGTTGCTTAATGTATTCACGTTGACAGACTTTGTGCACTTCAGTCATTCCAAAGCTCTGTAGAAGAGTATGAGCCTCATTCATTCGTTCGTTGCTGACACATATCAAAGTTTCCAAACGCTTCGTGACTTTTGATGTCACCTGTTCTTAAAAAAAAAAAAAAGATTTTCCTCAAATAAAACGGGTGACTGTGTTCAGCATTATCGTTCTCTTAGGCCACAGAAAAGATAAGAGAATAAGGACAAATGCTACGTGTCACAACAAATTGACCTGTTCCGCATGGCTTTAATAAGTTGAAGATATAAGCTCAGCTCAACCGGGCACATTTAGAGGAAAATGGCAGCGACAGTGGTAGGGAAACTTCCCAGATTCACTGTTGGACACCTAACCCTGATTTGAACAACACTTAATGTACAAGAAATTCCATCAAGTTGAAAATTACGAAATATGTCCATATACTTAATTATTCTTTTCATTTAAATCACTGACTAAGCAACAACAGCTACAAAAATTATATATTAACAGAACCCTGTTTCTACTTTTACAACTCTAAAACTATTTGTCTGACTTTAAATATGCACAAGATCTCTTTTGTACAGAATTTTACGAGGAATGTTTTTTGATATTACAGTTCTCATCTAAAAATGAACCAATGTGTGCAAAAACTTTAAAAATGGAAGAGTGGAGGAAAATGAGGAGGAGGGGGGTGATTTTGCTGTTTCTTACTACTACGCCTTATATGACTATTTTCGCGAAGTTTCATAACTTTATAAATTATTTCCTCCGTGTGCTGTTTCTTTGACTAAAAAAAAAAAAAAAATGTTACACATGTGAGCAAAGAGAAAGCACCTCTGCCGTTTCACAAAACACATTCGCTTTATAATGTATAAACAAAACAGTAATCTACACTTGTTATAACACCCCCGACGACAAGCCTCATATTCGGGGGATGGAGCCCGTAATCGCCTTCCAACAATCGTAATTCAGGTTCTCTGCTTCGGCCGACTACCTGTCCCATACTAGGTCTGTAAGTACGTAAATATCTATCAAATTCAAATGGTTCAAATGGCTCTGAGCACTATGGGACTCAACATCTTAGGTCATAAGTCCTCTAGAACTTAGAACTACTTAAACCTAACTAACCTAAGGACATCACACACACCCATGCCCGAGGCAGGATGCGAACCTGCGACCGTAGCAGTCCCGCGGTTCCGGACTGCAGCGCCAGAACCGCTAGACCACCGCGGCCGGCAATATCTATCAATATGGCATACTTTTCGTTATTAAACTAAAACGGTAACGCTGTAAAGGTGATCCATCGATGAGTAAAACTATTGCTGTCATTTCTGCAGTATCAACCGCCGTCCGGTCTGCCGCACTTTAAAATACTCGCGCAGCCAGTCACGCCCCTGCGTTTCTACAGTCGCCACAGCGGCGTGAGGGCGCTGAAACGGACGCTTACGCAGCGTCAATCAAGTGCAAGTATCCCCTCTCCGGAGCTCCAGCGACGGGTCTTCTTAGGTTCCAGCATCCAAGCACAAAGCCTCATTCTCGTGTATTTGCCATTTCATAGCGCTTACAGATTTCCATAGCGGTCAGGCCTCGTCAGCTACGGAATAGTCATTATATTGAAGACTGACTTAATTGTAAATCTTTGTACATTTTTCGACATTTAAATCTACTGTTAGGAACTGATTCTGTAACTACAGGAAACAAAGTTATGTATCACTTTTGTTGTTTGAAATTAGATAAAGAATAAATTAATACCTGAATTCTCTAACTACGAATCGCATCTGTTCCTCGCTCCTGCATCCACTAAAGAGCTACAAAGCGTGCAAAGGAAATTACAACAATTTCATTTCACATAATTCATGTTATCAACTACCTAGTTAGTCTAACGTGTTTCCACTGAATAGATTGACTGCAGAAAGTCTGTGCAATACCTACCTAAAGTTGCCATAATCACTTCATTGGGCTAAAAACTTTTTTCAGACACTAATTTCTATCATTGTGGCCGGCCGGTGTGGCCAAGCGGTTCTAGGCGCTTCAGTCTGGAACCGCGCGACCGCTACGGTCGCAGGTTCGAATCCTGCCTCGGGCATGGATGTGTGTGATGTCCTTAGGTTAGTTAGGTTTAAGTAGTTCTAAGTTCTAGGGGACTGATGACCTCAGATGTTAAGTCCCATAGTACTCAGAGCCATTTGAACCATTTTTCTATCACTGTGGCAAAATTGGAACTCAGAGGCTGTAAAAGCTGGTCAACAGAGCTGATATTCCTACAGTTCCCACTTTCAATAACATATTTTTCCCAACGCCAAAACACCATAAATTTACTTGATTGAAAATAAATGCTTTTCCTCGCGTATTTAAGCATCCAGCTGGTCCATAAGGACTGAGTAATATTCACTAGGTATTGTTCTACCCTTTGTAAGATAATTAATAAAATAAATCAGTTTTTTAACCTAGGGAGAGCTATTAATAGTTGTTCCGAGAGAAGAAATCGATGTTTTGAAGCAGAACTAACAATTTTAAACTACTGTTGTTTCATGTTTCGTTTATGGCGTGAAGTGGTGGATTCTCGTGTATTTCAAAGTTACAACAAAAAATGTTCAAATGTGTGTAAATTCCTAAGGGACGAAACTTCTGAGGTCATCGATCCCGAGACTTACACACTACTTAAACTAACTTCTGCTAAGAATAAAATACACACACACACACACACACACACACAAAACCGCGCATCCACTCGGCCATAGTTGCAACACTCTGGTGCACAACAACAACTGCTTTTTGTTAGAAATGTCCAAGCAATTATTAGAAATTTATTTACGCAATTGCTTTTGATCATCTTCCAATGAATACGACTTGTATCATACACGAAGAATTCTCACAGTGATTTTTTCCAGTGAAATGTATCATACTTTTTATTCTCAGATGAGTACTGCACAAGTATTTCGGACACATTTAATCGCAGTCAGTCCCGTAACACTTTGTACAATTTCTACTTATTTTTAGATGCGTTTGGTGTTTTTGGAGGTCCATCACGTTGCTCATTTTCAAAAGTTGTACCCTCCCAACGCGAGAATGGAATCTCCTACTTCCAAAGTACCTAAATTGAAGGAGTAGACAAGTTACAAACGTTCACCGGTTCATGAGAAGTTCTCGTTCATGATAAAGATATGAACTTATACTTTTCAGAATTTTGAAAATCGGCTGTTTTTACAGAACGCCCGCTTGCAAGAAACTCTCGTAGCAGTGAGAGGAACTTGTCAGTTATCATTTGTCACTGACAACAAGTTAGCCCGTTTGTGCTATGTGTGAAGAGTAAACCCCATCCTTTCCACCAAACGTCTTCAAAAACAGTTTTGCATAATACGAATACTGTCACTGCTTCTGAAATAATTTTATTGCTTCCAGATGAGAAAATTAGCTTTTTTATAGTTTTAGATTATATTGTGGTGGATAGGGAAACTGAGATTGAATCATGGTAATAAATGTGAAAATCGTCTCATGCTGGAAGCAAAAATACAGGAAATTCAGGTAATTGGTATTCAAATCATGAAATTAATATAGTAAAGGAGAGTTCCAGTAAATTGTCAAAGACCTGGTGCAAAAATCTTTGTAAGTACTGCTTTCGCAAATTGTTACTTGGAGCCAGACAGTTTCCGTCTGACTGAGCGTCTGCCGAGTAACAAGTAACGCATTACACTCCACCACTCCTTTCGCACGCAAATGCGTGTCGAAATTAGTTCGGTACACCTTAGAGTCAATGTTACGTGTTCGATCGAACCTAAACAAATTTATGGCCACACCTTGTATCGGAAACACAGCATTCAACCCGTCCGCGTGAGCTGCTTCGCTAAGACACTTCATTTTCGTATTAGAGACATCTCCTGATCGAGAAAAGACACTCCTGTTTGTGTTTCGTAGCTGACGACTAGATTCCTTCCGTGCCTACCCGGATGAGTCGTCTCTGTTATCCATGTTTCCGGTGATATCCACCATTTTTGCAGTTACTCATGGTTTCCAATCTGGCAACTCTCTCACCACAAGCGTTTCTCATCTCACCACACCGTCGGTGAGCTCTACCAATCTCGGTCCCCAAGTCGCAGATAACTTCTCTGATCTGGCACCCAGTCTTTTCATTCCAGAGTTTCAGCTCGGTTTCTAGTCTCTAAATTTTCGTTTGGTTTTCGTAACTCATTTGAGTGAGTTGCTCTGTAGTTTCTGCATTCTCCATTTCTTTTCAGCCATCTGCACTATGATTCTTGCGTTGCATTGTCTTATTTCTGCTAACCAAGCTTTAGTGTTTGCTAACGTCACGAGTAAACGAACCATTGGACCCTGACATTGTGTCCTTTCCACAGAAGTGCCCTGTGCATCTTTACTTAATCGAAGTTCCCTCTATTGGCCTGTCAGCTTCCATAACTATCATCCTTCAAGACTGCAGCCGCATTGAAAACGCGACCACGAAACAAAATTATTCCACAGAACAATGTGACACAAACGAAACAACGTCGAAGTCAACGCAGTTGGCAACAGCCAGAATACTGGAAAAGCAAAACTGAACACCGACAGAGCAACGAACTAAACACTCTAAAACTAAATAACAGGAAACAACAAGGGATCCAATGGTCACAGACACTATGTATACGCTGCGTGCGGAAATACATTCTCATAGTAAATTCAAGAAATTGATGTGCAAATCATGGAAATTAATATGTCCACGTTGGGAAGAAAAATGTGGTAAGCCAAATTAACTGTAGGATTGAAACATGAAAACATTTACATTTATTATTATATCGTGTACACTAAAATAAGTCTCGGGTTGATTTGAGTTGGGATAGGCACAGCTCAGTAGCTGGACAATTAGGATTATGTGGGGGAAGTAATGAATTACTTCATCTCACCATTCAACAGAGACCGTTTTCTATGAAGGTGTGTCCAGCAGATGCAAGGTTAGGGCTATGAGTCAATCACCGCGCGTTGTTTGTTTGGTGGTGACTTGACCGTCGGCAGTTTTCATCTTGCTTGGCGGAGTAACTCGTTCCTTCTTCCCACCAACAAACCCAATGTTTCTAATGGAAATGCCTACGCTTTATAAGTTGTCTCAGTTGTCCCTAGGTCCTCATGACTTGGTGGTATCCCTCTTGCTGCTCATCAGACTTTAAATGTAGTCCTTCAACAGTTAGACAAACATTTCAGTTAAGTTGTCCATATTTAGTTTTTGGAAGAGTCCAGCGTACCGTTTGCAGATTAAGCATCTCTCCCTTCCTTAACACCTGGAGGCAAATTGTTAAAACGTTGAAGCGTATCACGGTGAAATCACAGATTATAAGAACTTCTTGTAGTCAAAAATGTGTGGGTAATTATAAGGAACGCAAAGACAGAAATAGTGCTCATGTTTGCGCAGTTAGAAACTATGGAACTGTTATGAAATACAAATACTTGCCCATAACTGTATAAAGTTGGTAGTTATTTCAACTTAATGTATTACGGATCAAATTGATATTAACACATGGATAACGGGTCTTAATGGTTCAAATGGCTCTGAGCACTATGGGACTTAACTTCTGAGGTCATCAGTCCCCTAGACCTTAGAACTACTTAAATCTAACTAACCTAAGGACATCACACACATCCATGCCCGAGGCAGGATTCGAACCTGCGACCGTAGCGGTCGCGCAGTTCCAGACTGTAGAGCCTGATAACGGGTCTTACTGCAACTTAATGTGTTACAGATCAGATTGATACTAACATGAGGAAAACTAATCGTCTTAATCCGAGACTCTGACATTTATAAGCAGTCAGGACTGAGCTAGGACTATTACAAGCAAACGTCCGCACCAGCACTGTACACCAGTCTTGCCGAAATCTTGCATGGAGCTGTCTGAGGAAATAACGCCTTCGGATATCATCATAGGGCTTATTATGTTTGGGAAAAAGTACGTACTGAATGATTCCAATGTAGGAGATCTTTTGTCTGCCAGCAAAAAGGTCAGGTTATGAATAGCAAAATAATATCTCTTTAAGATTCAGACAATACAAAAAATGTAGCGCCTAGACTGTAGCGCCTAGAACCGCTCGGCCACCCCGGTCGACTTCATACAATACATCTGTGAATCATCCACTCCAGGGACTTTCCGATTTTAAGGGTTAGATTAAAATAGTTTCCATCCATACATCTGGAAAATGTCCTGTTATCCATATAAGCCTGGAACGATCGATCAAGGTTTTCCTAGCATCCACGGTAAGTTGCTGCATTATATTGTGATTTCTATTACTCTAACCTGGAGTCAAGTCGTATGCCGCAGGCAAATATGCATCCAGCTATCACATTAATACCGGGTTGATGTCAACTTAATTATTGATGGAACTGATTTTCCAACCGCTGCTCTCAGCAATCCTGTAGCTGCAGAAAACTGCAGCCTGACAGTAGGTTCTCAAACCTTGCTTACTTTTATCGGGCTAAGTGTCACCCGTGACTGATATGATATGAATCATAACAATAAAAAAAACATGAGTGTCTAGTAAGATTTTAAAAAATGCCAATGACATAAGCCACTACCCATAAAACTGCAGTTTTGCCGATTAAGCGCTGTGCATTTGGGTATAATCGCTCAATCGTACCACTATTGTTATGGACTTTCCCCTTGATGGTATGGTTTATGCACCGCATGAAAGAAATGACAATGAGACAGCAGAAAATTCGGAAGAATAAATAGTGTAATGTTCACACCAATATTAGCATTACGATGAGCAAAGAACAGTCAAACCTCGCTTAACGAACATCACTTCTGACCCAGATAGACCTCTTCAGCTGCAGTAGCAGGGCAGTAAGTTACTCGCCGTTCTATGACCTTTCGTCTTGTACAGTAGAAGCTCCTACAAATGACATTGCTGTCGACAATGCAGTATTCAGGTGTACCGTTAGCGACACTCATAGCGTTGCAGTTGTTGTCTGCAGTAGTTCCGCTCCGGCATGCCCGACAATGTTGCATCTACTCTGTGCCGATATTGAAAGTTCTCCTAAGCTCGAATATTCATGTGTATTCATGGCTTTGAATACCCATTTAAGTATTTCATTTTATATTTGACTACGTTAATCAACACAGATTCAATAGAACTCCCCATTAACCAATTATCCGTCTTCTGTGTTTAGCACTCATTTTGAAGAGTAGGAAAAAACAAAAGTCTGTTGCCAACGTCCTTGTAAAAAAGGATGTACAGTTTTATGCATTATATTACTATTTTATAAACTTTTTAGTATTGTTCGGAATGAAAATCGTTATCATCTTTTCACGTGAATCCCTACAGAAAAAATATGTTTCGCGTAACGAGAGTTTCGCCTTTCAGGTACGGCTTAGAAGCAAGATATGCTCGTAAAGCATGGCCCCACTATATAGTCAGTTTGTAAAGAAGTAGATCTTTTTTCGAATTTATCAAAGTTACTTATTGGATCTTGGTTATTTACTTATCGATCGGTTTCTGAAAATAGTTTCCAGGTCTTGTGTTTATTCATCGTTAACATGGTGCATTTACTAACGAAATAACTATGTTCTATTCAACTCAAAATTATTGTTAAACAAGGAATTACGGAATTTTAATAAAAAATTAATTTTACTTTTATTAGGCCTATGTTTTTGTATTACGGAACCCCTAGTATTCAGACTTGCACTGGACGGTTGTTTCATTTACTTTCATCCAGTTTCAAATGAAGGCAACATTTATTTTTAATTAATTGCGAGAATATCTGGTATATTTAATTACGGATTATTGTATTAGCTCTTAGAAGATATTTTTCAACTCTTTTATAAACCACAATCAATGTAACAGTGAGTCACTTCACGGCAATCACCGTTAACAACACGAAAGAAATGATAAATGAAACAGGCAACAAGAAGTGACAATTTTGTGGGAATTCCAATGAAGCTACAGCGCAACGGATCTAGAAACAGTTAACAGTCTGATGTGAACTCAAGCACCCTAGATGCGCTAGGTAGAAATTGGTGCTTTTCCTTCCTCCTCTCATTGGTGCCAGCGCTACCGATCTATTGTTTGGTTCAAAGCACGGTTACTGAAATGCTTTCAAGTAACCGAGGTGCGAAGCTTTGCACGTGAGCGGTGTGAGTAGATACAGCCATTTTGTATCACATTTCAACGTCGGCCACCTGTAAAGTGTTTTCACAAATCGTTCTAGCTCCATATGATATTTTTACGAGTTCACAATATGCCAGTACTGTATAAAACGCTGTCGCCATATCACCGTTCGAACCCAGTAGTTAATATCATCTTTCGCTTCTCCTCTCAAACCTCTCAGATGTGCTATCATAAAACCCTGTCACCTCCGCGTAACATTTCTAACATAGCAGATGATCGTCACGAAACATACGTTACCGGCCTTGCTGCGACCGCGACCCCCCCGAGCACGACTTGGCCGACAGCGCTCTGGCCCATCGCTCACTGCGGTGTGTGGGCGCCGCCGCTTGCTACCACGCAGTGGCCCGCAACCGCCACAGTGCAGCGTCGCGCGCACACCCGCGCGGTTAAGCAGCAACCAATACATTCTCCTTCACGTTAGAATACGGATATTAACAGCCGCTTACCCGCCAATCGCCGCGGCACACGGCCAGTTCATTTTTGCCCTAAAGTGGCTCCCCTGACGGTCGCGACACACAGGCAGAATAACATTGGTATTGGATAGTGATAAAATTTTTTCGAGCTTCCAGCTGGGTCCAGCGGTTTAAAATTCAAGAGCTTTTGGCCGAGTTCTCCTCAGCCACTGTCAAATGGTGACCGTCGAATGATTGCCGCTGCCGTTGTGCTGAGACATAATTGTTTAGGAAAAAAATTCGATACGTTGCGCCGTTTCCGAGTTAATTAGCATTGAAATTACCCAATCATAACGTTGCGCGCGCAAGTTAAAACGGTCCTGCAGATTCTTTTAGTGTCAGTTGACATCACAGCGCACGAGACTCCTTAACCTTTGGTTAGATTTTGATCCTTACTGCCGTCGCATGTAGAGATTTTGCATCGCTCTCTTCCTCGGTTTTTAAGGAAACCAAACGAGGAACACGTTTGGTGACACCGCCTCTGTTGGGCCGCTTTAATTTGCGTGCGCAACGACCTTATTGGATAGCACCCTGCAACACCCTTAAAAGCCAGACTGTTTCTGACCACCCTGTATATACACATATATAGTCATACAGAAGTCAGACATGGCTCCTGTCTATCGTAACTATAGTTGACAGAATCTATAGCTCGTGGTCTAGTGGTTATCAGCGCTGCTTCTTGACTGCAACATCCTGGATTGGAATCCTGGCCGGAACGGAGATTTTCTTCGTTTGGGGACTGAGTGTTTTTGTTGTCCTTATCACTTCATCTCATCTTCGTCGAGGCGGAAGTTGCCGAACTGGCTTCAAATAGAAAGACTTGCATAGGACGTCCGTACAACACCAGATACGGTCTCCTGACCAATAATGCCACACGATAATTTCATTTCACAGATAATCGGTGGTAAGCACTACACAGCAAGCTACTTTTGAGAATATAAGAATTTTTTTTCTGTAATATCTCTTTTAATCTTAACAGTATGAAAAGATATCAAGGAGAATGACATTAAAATTTACCCACGTTGGGGTGGATAAATGAAGATAAAAACAGTAGAAATTGTATAAGATAACAGCTGGCTGTTTTGCTGAAAATTTTCGTCTACAAGCAGTCTTAAGGATAAGGAAGCTGTTGGTGAAATATATGTGTAGACTTACTGACACAGAAGTATCGACTTCTTATGTAAACATAAAATTCTGTGTATAATTTCACAGGGACAAAGACAATTATACAGAGAAGCGTTAGGACATAATTTGGGGTAACATAATGTCAAGGAGCAAAGTTACAGTATTTCATAAGGCTCTTTTCCTGAACTAAGCACCTTAATTATTCCTCAAGATTAATCATAGTAAACAGGACTAATTATATTATCAAGCATGCAGTACACATGGCATAGTGGCTAGGTATTCAACCGGAATTCGGGTCGGGGCTCTCAAATTCCCGAATGAGTATGATAATTTAGGTTTTCCATTGTTGTCTTACTCACTTAATTACAATGTCTTTTTCTCAACATCCTGGCCAAAATGAACTAGTGTTTTCTTCTCTGGCAGCCTTTTTGTCTAAGGGACAGTAAATTCTGACCTTACATCCTTCAGTACCGTCAAGTTCGCCGTTTTTTATAATATGTCGCTACAGAGATCACATTCAAGTACAAATGTCAAATACAGCTTGTATATAGTTAAATTTTATCAAAATTTATTACCGGCCTGTCTGACAATTCGATGTTTGCTAGCCCCAGTCACATTAGCTGTGTTCACACTCACGGTTTGCCCATCAACACGAGCAGTCCATTTCAGTCACACGTTTAGAACCTTTGTAAGTATAATGCTGCGACCCATATGAAAGTGACACTGGGGACCTTGCTAACCAATCAGGGTACGGATTTCACATCTGAACTAATCAAACAGCTGTTTCGAATTCTTTGGATAAGAAGTTATGGACAAGTTCACTGCATATGCAATTGAATAGGAGGACAGAAAGGATGCACAGAACCATAGGGAAAATGTTAAGTTATAAGGTAATGCTCAACATAGTGAAAGGTACTCTCTTCTACGATACATGGTAGCAACATGTAACTCAAAGGTTCATCAAAGTATGGATTTATTACCATAGTTGGATGAGGCTGTTTCTGGGCGAAAGAAGCCTTTCCCTTTCGAACCGTGTAAACCAGCGCTTGGGGAGGACATGTCAGCTGTACGTAATTTTGCTAACAGACAGAAGGGTATAAGAGTACGATGCCAGACTAGAAAAGCAAATACAAAAACCTCAGAGCGGCAAGAAGGCTTCTTAAGGGGGAAGGTCAAGATGCCCCAGTACGATGTTGGACAATGGGTAATGTTGAGCTGTGGCCGAGTGGTTCTAGGCGCTTCAGTCCGGAACCACGTGGCTGCTACGGTCGCAGGTTCGAATCCTGCCTCTTGCATGGATGTGTGTGATGTACTTAGGTTAGTTAGGTTTAAGTAGTTCTAAGTGTAGGGGACTGATGACCTCAGATGTTAAGTCCCATAGTGCTTAGAGCCATTTGAACCATTTTTTTTTTTTTTTTGTAATGTTGATCAACCCTTGCGTTCCGAAAGGAAAAACAAAGAAATTCATTACACGTGTCCAGAGACATTATCAGGTTACTGAAATTTAAAGTTACATCCCCAAGATCATACCCCTGTTGTGCATATGGGACACGTCCAACCATTTGAGGGTGCCTCAGAAGCCAAGTGCATAGATTGCAAGAGGCTTCATGGAACGGAGGAAGGTAGGGAAGGGAAGGGGAAGAGAATTACGCCCTGGCAGAATGAACGAATTACTCGAGAATGAGATTTTCACTCTGCAGCGGAGTGTGCGCTGATATGAAACTTCCTGGCAGATTAACACTGTGTGCCAGACCGAGACTCGAACTCGGGACCTTTGCCTTTCGCGGGCAAGTGCTCTACCAACTGAGCTACCCAAGCACGACCCACGCCCCGTCCCCACAGCTTTACTTCTGCCAGTACCTCGTCTCCTACCTGCCAAACTTTACAGAAGCTCTCCTGCGAACCTTGCAGAACTAGCACTCCTGAAAGAAAAGATATTGCGGAGACATGGCTTAGCCACAGTCTGGGGGATGTTTTCAGAATGAGAGTTTCCTGAAAGCTTTAATCGTAAATACGTTATTAAATGACATCTGATTATTACAAATTGCGCCAAGAACATTGCATTTCTTATGGGTCCTCAGTGTGCCGTTGCCTAGATACATAAGATACGCAGTGTTCATGGTACAATTTGTTATAATCCACTGAAAGCCACCATGGCGTCTCGTGACTCTGTACTGAAGAGAGATGGAGTGCATGTTTTCAAATGGTGCAAATGGCTCTGAGCGCTATGGGACTTAACATCTGTGGTCATCAGTCCCCTAGAACTTAGAACTACTTAAACCTAACTAACCTAAGGACATCACACACATCCATGCCCGAGGCAGGATTCGAACCTGCGACTGTAGCGGTCGCGCTTGAATTCCTAATCACGCACTACACACTCTGCCAGTATGAATCAGGTCGGTGAGGGTAGGCCAGACTGTAGCGCCTAGAACCGCAAGGCCACACCGGCCTGCCGGAGTGCATGTTGCGAAGGTGACGTTCTTCTATTTCGTTGATAAACGTTCAAACGTACGTTCAGATTAGCTGCCATGCTAGATTTAGTCTCCACGATAAAAAAGACTGCCCATCGTGCTTTCTCCACCCTATGACGTCAGAAAAGCGGCACTCTCAACGCTCAACATTCAAATGCACGGTCCGCCTGCCGACAGCTTAACCTCTTCCTCGCTCAGCTTCGAACTTCTTAAATGCTAGAGACCATACAAGGTTTATGAGCACGACTAAAATTTTCAAACTCGTTTTTGTCGAAAGCGGTTGAAAGTCGCCTCTTCCTGTTTACATATATTGAATTCAAATGGTTCAAACGGCTCTGAGCAGTATGAGACTTAACTGCTGAGGTCATCAGTCCCCTAGAACTTAGAACTACTTAAACCTCAGGACAACACACACATCAATGCCCGAGGCAGGATTCGAACCTGCGACCGTAGCGGTCGCGCTTGAATTCCTAATCACGCACTACACACTCTGCCAGTATGAATCAGGTCGGTGAGGGTAGGTCACCTGGAAATGCACACGGCTCAGAGTCGCCCTGCTGTCGTGCTGAGCCAGACTTACTGACTACCGGCTGCGTTTCCTGCTCTGTGGTCCACAGGTTTGACGCACATCGCTCGACACTCGCCTGATATGGGTACTGTAACAAAATGTTGGGGTGTAAATAAATATTTCTACTGTTATCGAGGTATTTGTGACTCATTCTGTCACACCAACTTCCACCAGAGAACGCCCACGCCCTCCAGACATAAGACGAAAATCGGACGCGATCTTAGGGGGTAGAAATGGTCATCATTGCAGAAGGCGAGAGTTACAAACTATAGCCTCAACCTATAGTAACTGCCACCTCAGTGAAGTTGCTATGCCCAAAGCTATAACCTTCCATAGGCTTACTTCTGGGGTGGTGTCTCCGAGCGTTCACGTCTTGTACAGAGTGTTCGGAAAGTCCCGTTACTAACTTCTAAGACTTCTACAGGGGAGACTTGTTCTGAATAGGAACCCATGTCCGCATACGTACCGTTTCCGTTCTACGACGATTTCTATGCACATGTTTAACTCATTCACTCCTGCCACTCCTGCCCGAGAAATTGAATTAGACGTGAACAGGACAGTTATTAGATGCAATTCGAAAGGAAACACAACGAAACATCCATTTATCACTTAAGCACAGTTTTCTGTATTAACACTTAAACATTATGTTTTTACATTATTCCAAAACAAGAAAGGACCGAGTGTACTGTACGTACAGAACGTAATGTTTAAGTGTTAATACAAACAAATAAATGTTTCGTTACCTTTCCTTTCGAATAGTTATCCAATAATTGTACTGCGTCACACCTAGTTCAGTTCCTCGCGCGTAAGTGGATGAGTTAAACATACGAAATGATAGCGTCGTAGAACGGAACAAGGCTTCCTATTCCAAATATTACGTACAACCTTCTACAAGTCCCAGAAGTTTGTAACGGGAATTACCGAACACGCTTTACACAGAAAAGCAGTATATCTGATTATTCAACAGTTGTCCTCTAAGTCTCCACGGACAACAAGTGCGAATCGGCTGAATATTTGAATCGATGCATTTTGGTAGAAAAATATCTAACGTCTCACACAAATTCCAGAAAATGCTAAATGTGTAGCGCTGTTGCAATTGTGTTGCTCTGTAATTTTATTTTTTATTTATATCAGTAACAGCCCACCGAGTAGACGACATTCCCTCAGAACTGGAAAGATCCTTTGGAGGCCAATCGTGACAAGACTATTCTCCCTGGTATGCAAGATATCTGAGAGATACCCACAGATATCAATGTCAATGTAATAATGCCATTCCCAAAGAAATCAGGTGTCGACGGATGTGAATATTACGGAACCATCAAAATATTGACCCAGTTATCCAGAGAATAATGGAAAAACTGATAGGAACTGACCTCGTAGAAGATCACATTGGGTTTCAGAGAAATGTAGGAGCACGTGAAGAAACGCGACTTACCTAGGATGACAGGCTGAATAACGGCAAACCCACGTTTTTAGCGCTGGTGGATTTCGAGAAAGCTTTTGGCGTTGTTGACTACAGTACACTCTTTAAAATGGTGCAGGTAGCAGGGAAAAAGATGCAGGGATCGAAAGTTTGTCTACAACGCGTACCGAAACCAGACTGCAGCTATAAGAGCGAAATGACATGAAAAGGATGCAGTTGTTTAAGAACGGAGTGATACAGCGTTGTAGCCGATGTTATTTAATCCTTACACTGATCGGGTAATAAAGAAAACCAATGAAATATCAGGAAAGGGAAACAAAGTACAGGGAGAATCAACAAAAATTTTAAGGTTTAGATTCCGTTAGAGACGGTAAAGGATTTGGAAGAGCAGTTGAACGGAATGGCTAGTGTCTTGAAGAGAGTTTATAATACTAAAATCAACAACACTAACTAAAACAAGAGTAATGAAACGAAGTTAAACTAAATCCGACGATGCTGAGAAAATCAGATTACGAGATGAGAGACTAAAAGTAGAAGATGATTTTTTCTTATTTGTGCAGTAAAATAACCGACGATGGTCAAAACAGAGCGGATATAAAATGCTCTCTGGCAATAGCAAGAAAGGGTTCCTAGAAAAGAGTAATTTGTTAACGTCGAATATGAATTTCAATGTCAGCAAGTCTTTTCTGAAGATATTTATGTGGAACGTAGCGCTGTACGGAAGTGACACGTGAACGGCAAGGAGAGATGGAAGCTTTTATTATGTGGTGCCACAGAAGAATGCTGCAGATTAAACGGGTAGACCGTATAACTAACGAAGAGGTACCGAATCGTATAATGAGAAAAATAATCTTGTGGCATGGCATACCTTGGTTAAAGGAAAGTACTGCTTGACAGGACACATCCAGAGTTTCAACGAATCGTCAGTGCGGTAATGCAGGGAGGTGTGAGTATAACAATTGTTGACGGGGGTCAAGGCTTGATCAAAAGAAGCAGGTCAAATGGACGTAGGATGCAGTAAGCATGCAGAAATGAAGAGGTTGTGCGGGAGACACTAGCGTAGATAGCTGCATCGAATCAATCTTCGGACGGAAGATCATAACTAAAACACATTTATCAGCTATTCATTACAACATTTCGTCCCTCACTACAATATTTCTCCATGCAACTCTTTTTGTCAGTTAATATTGTGTATATACGCTGACAGAAACATTTGTTCAGTCCGTCGTAGCAGATTCCTAAAAGGAAAAGGAACAAATAAAGTCGATGTTAGTATCTCCGAAAACGCTTGGTTCCCATCACATCACTTTATCCTTTTACTGCAGTGGCATGTATTGCATATTTCACAGGATGATACTGTCGTTCCCTACCTGAGGTGCAAGCAGGCTTGCACACCGTTGTGTAGTTCCGGCATAACTCTTCGTATCACCGAAGTGATTTACTCCAGCAGCGGAATAAGCATTTCCCGCAGCAAGCCAAGCTACATCTTACGATTATAGCGTCGTAATAGGACCACAAACCCTAAAACGATAGTGGCCAAATAAGATCCTGTAGAGAATAGTACTGTACTCTGGAAGGGAATTTGTTACCAGTAGGTTCTAACAACACGCAAGTATACGGAAAGGCTTCCGGAACTGAAATTGGAATCCGTGGAGGGAAGGCGACATTATTTTCTAGGAACACTGCCGAGAAAATTTAGAGAACCGGTATTTGAAGCTGATTGCAGAACGATACTACTGCGACCAACATACATTTCGCGTAAAGACCACGGAGATAAGATACGAGAGGCACACACAGGCATATAGACAGTCGTCTTTCCCTCGCTGTATTTGCGAGTGGAACAGGAAAGGGAATGACTAATAGTGGTACATGGTACCCTCCGCCACGCAACGTATGGTGGCTTACGGCGAAAGTACGTATTTGTAGATACAGATACCAGTACCCTCTCTATCCCCTTTCCATGGTCGTAACAAAATTACCACTACCACTTAAACCAGGCATTTTCGTCAATTTTATTTGGTCCTTATGCTTTCAGTTTGTCCTCGCTACCCTAAACGTTATGTACGGAAAGGCTGCGAGCACAATCGCGCTTTGGAGGGGGAGGAGGGTGGGGTGTGTTGGTGGTGGGTCCCCGTCTTACTGTAGCTATGTTACAGTACATTAAGCAACGTTTGAATGAGGAACCGCAGCTGTCGCCCAGGAAAATTGTGCGAATCAATTAATTCCTCTTGCAAAACATTTTAATTAGGTTTAAATTAATGTTCACCTAATAGCACCATCTTTTTGTGCACCATTCACATTTTACGTGCAAAAACAGTCACCATTAAATAACTCCGGCTGGAGAGTGACACTGATGTTTCATAATTGGTGCACCGGTGTATCGGACCTTGGTCTAAGGTAAGTTTGAACCCTCTGGTAAAATATTGTTTCATTTGAATTTTACGTAAAAAACATGTTTTTGTGAGTTTCTCGCGCACGCCATTTCTTTGTTTCAAACTTTGTGCGAATCGGTTCAAATTTTGCAGGAAGGTATTATAATTAATGCTCATCCCGTTGTTTTGTGAAAGCTTTATCCGTTTCCGTTGCAACGATATAAGCAACATGGTTCGAAAGACAATAAAAAAACCTATACCGGATCAGTCGTCGGACAAGTCAACAAAACTCTACATCGGTTGACAAGCTGTGGCGGTGTAACGTTAAAATTATGGTAGAATAAAAGCTTGGAATCACAATGAAAAATGTTCCTACCGTAGCGCGAAAAGGGCCAATATGTTCAGAGCAGAGTCGGGGATGTAAAAAGGGGGAACTAGCTTTTCGACTTACCTGGTCGCTTCAAAGAAATTTAAAACAAAACATCTTGACACACTGCCGGCTTTTTATGAGTTAGCCCTACTGCCCCAGCGTAGTGAGTTCTCCTAGCTGCAAGGTATTGGCACACCTGCATCTAGCAATTTGTAGGCCTGATCCTGTGCCCGAAATCCAGAAGATTCGCCAGCCACAGTAAACAATACATAATATCATATGACTGAAGAGTATACATGTAACAACTAAAACATTTTTCTGGAGGGATGACGCTTCTGGTGTGGGTTTGTTTCTGGAGGAACGATCAAGCAATTTTGCGCTAATAGATCAAGATGTTTTGATTTAAATTTCTTTGGAGTTGTCTGATAAGTCAGAAAGCTAGTGCTCTTCCTTTACATCCTAACTCTGCCCAGGATGTAATTGCCTCTTTTGTGCTATGATAAGAGCATTTTTCATTCTGGTCTCTATATGGAGCACTTGCTGTGATCAGTAGTTGGCACTTGTCACTTTAGAATTTTTCTCCTCCACATAATGTGTCCAGATTCTTCCTTCTAGATGATCCCTGTACTTATTCGATTTGTTTATAGGCACGCAAACTTTCTGAGTTTGTATGTGACTGAAATTAGTCTGTTACAATCGCAACCTTCAGATATACTTTTTCTTACACGTATGCTAAATTCAAGATATTCTGCAAAGTTGACTCTAAAAATGGTTCAAATGGATCTGAGCACCATGGGACTTAGCATCTGAGGTCATCAGTCCCCTATAATTTAGAACTACTTAAACCTAACTAACCTAAGGACATCACACACATCCATGCCCGAGGCAGGATGCGAACCTGCGACCGTAGCGGTCGTGCGGTTCCAGACTGAAGCGCCTAGAACCGCTCGGCCACCCCGGCCGGCAAAGATGACGCTGCACCGAGTAATCGATCTCTGTGTATGACAGACTCAGTAGGGATATAATTATGGGATGAAATACTTTGGCGAGCTGTTAATGGCAACCAGTCTGGGACGAGTATGTCGTGTGCTCCATTGGGAACTGGCAGTTTAAACAGGAAAAAGTGAGTTCAAAGTGAGTTCTTGTCTGTCGTGGGGTTCCAGACGGCTTGTCACGGTGTGCAGAGGCGCAGGCATAGTTATGTATCAAGTAGAAATAAAGTCACTTTTGGTTGTTCATTCTCAGAAGTCTTCTTATAAATGTTTGCCAAGGTTCTGGCTCGCACGGCTTGCAGAAACAGTATTTCCATCGTTTTCAGCTCTTTAACGTGCATTTATCTATATTCAAACGATGCGTTCGGTGTTTTGTGAGATGTTCAGTTTTCGAAGCATGTTACAGAATCAGGTTTACATTAAATAATCCGAATAAAAGAGCCATTTGCTACACTTTATAATGCATACGAAATTTTTCGTATGGAAATCTTTCATTCCTGGTAATTTATTGTACCGTATGTTGCATACACGGACGTCTGTGTTCGTCATTATGGCCATGATTATGCCTTAAATGAAATTATATTGTCTTCAATCAAAGTTTCTGAGGGTTATTTGTGATCCCTTATCATTGTTTTAAGATTCTAGTATATTTACGAGAGAGTGTGCTCTCTATGGAGTCTGCAGCGAGCTATCTCATGAAATACTATAGATTTTTCTGCCTTCAGGAGAGATACCAATTATCTTGAGCCACTATTACAACTAGTATATGAGTTTTTTAAAACTGCAATCAGCATTAGCTTCGGCTATTTCTTTGAACGTTTTTCAGACTAGAAGGTAAGTTATCAGCTGAGAAGACAGCGATAGCTGAAGGTTAATCTCTCTATATGCGAACTAATTACTTTGTTTCAGTAAATTTCAGATTTCTAAACAGAAACGTTGGGGTAACAGACTGAGCCAAGCCTACCCACTGCAAGTAACTTAAATATAATATGGGTTACTTACAGGTAGCTGAAACCAGGTCATGAATAAGACAAGTTGGTATGTTTGTAGAATTCAGTCAAATACTCATTTATGCTGACTGTTATTAAGTTGTGCTAAATAAGCTATTCCTACTCATCTCTTATTTCCTTCCCTGAAAGAAAATTCTTATCAGAAAGCGTTATAATATCATTTCTGGGATCTAAGCTTTACTGAGAAGAGGGTATTTATTCAGAGACTAATGTCAGGTTATATATTTCCGTGTAAATCGAGTTCAAACAAGAAGTATTAACTTACAAGATTTCCATATAATCACTAGAATAGTAGACAATCAGTGGCATTTCCGTTTTCTTTTATTTAACTAGATGACAATGACAGGTTTTATTCATACAATTACCGGTTTCGAACATAATCAACACTTACTTTCAGATTAATGTTCAGTATAAGAAGCCTCGTAACAATGATGCTCATACGTTGTATAACTGTCAGTGTAGAAACACACGAAGTGGAAGCGCTAAGCTGGGAAATAAGGCTTTGTACGTAGCTTCAGTGTCTGATCACCATTTGCTCCATTTCGTTGCATCACACTAAAATGATATACTCATCTAGCAGCTAAATGAATAACTGTTTTTGTAGATGTAAAACGGCTATTGCATTGCGATTTATTGTTAGAATGTGTTGTTGACCGTGAGCAGCTGCCTGCGAAATAATGGAAGAAGGACCTGAGCACCTTGTGTAACATTAATTTTTCTGTGTTTCACATGAAGTTAAAGTAACTCGTTTTCTTTTGTATTTTAGTATTTAATAATGAAACTGATTCTTTTTAGTTCAAATGGTCTGTTAATTTCTGTGTAACACTAAATGTACGTGAAATTATAGACTGTGTGTGTCCCAAGAATCAACTTTCAATGAGTTATATGACAAATGTGGTTTCTGCGACATCAGAAAAAACGTAAGCATAGTTCTAATACTCTTTTGCTTTATTGTTGCAGAAGTAGGTTTTTAAGAATCGAAAATAAAATGTTATCGAGAAATCTCTAATAACTATAGCAAGAAATTTTTACCACTTCACTATCAAAACTCATTTTACCGCATTTTTTAACTTTTTACTGTATAAGTGAAATAGGTTTATTTTAACTTTTTACGACCGTCTCTTAGATACAATTTAATTAGTTTAGTGGTATCTCCATCATAGTTTAATATGTGGAGTTTTCTGTTAGGTTGACTGCGGGACATATACGATGGGCAAAATTTCTGTTGCTACATTTGATTCTGCATTGAAGGACATTCCATACGTACTTATTACATAAAGAGTGGAACCAAGGGGTTTCATTTGGGATCGCCACCAACAGAAAAGTTGCGTACATTTACTAGTTCAACAACATAACATATTATCGTACACATTTTACTTAGATATGACGTGTAGCAGCTTCTTGCTGTAACATTACATTCGTATATTCATATTTCTTGGAAAAAGCAACAAATAAACTTTTTAAAGTTCTATCTGTGCCTTTGCCATGAGCGTCACTCAGTCATTTATTTTACCTTTTACATTTATTTTCGCATCTCTTCGTATACTCCTCTCAACAGGCCGTTTCAAGTAACAGTATTTGTGCCATGATACTTTCCTTAACAGGAATACATGTATATATTCCGCAGGCTGTAAAGGCTGGAGGACAATAAAGTGGTTGGTGGGGCAACGTTGTTTAAGGTGTAATGCTGATTTTCTGATATACTCCCTCACTGATGAAATTACTATTTCTTATATGAGTTGTTGTTGTGGTCTTCAGTCCTGATACTGGTTTGATGCAGCTCTCCATGCTACTCTATCCTGTGCAAGCCTCTTCATCTCCCAGTACCTACTGCAGCCTACATCCTTCTGAATCTGCTTAGTGTATTCATCTCTTGGTCTCCCTCTACGATTTTTTCCCTCCACGCTGCCCTCCAGTACTAAATTGGTGACCCCTTGATGCCTCAGAACATGTCCTACCAACCGATCCCTTCTACTAGTCAAGTTGTGCCACAAATTCCTCTTCTCCCCAATTCTATTCTATACCTCCTCATTAGTTATGTGATCTACCCATCTAATCTTCAGCATTCGTCTGTAGCGCCACATTTCGAAAGCTTCTATTCTCTTCTTGTCTAAACTATTTATCGTCCATGTTTCACTTCCATAAATGGCTACACTCCATACAAATACTTTCAGAAACGATTTCCTGACACTTAAATCAATACTCGATGTTAACAAATTTCTCTTCTTCAGAAACGCTTTCGTTGCCATTGCCAGTCTACATTTTATATCCTCTCTACTTCGACCACCATCAGTTATTTTGCTCCCCAAATAGCAAAACTCCTTTACTACTTTAAGTGTCTCATTTCCAAATCTAATTCCCGCAGCATCACCCTACTTAATTCGACTACATTCCACTATCCTCGTTTTGCTTTTGTTGATGTTCATCTTATACCCTCATTTCAAGATCCTGTCCACTCCGTTCAACTGCTCTTCCAGGTCCTTCGCTGTCTCTGACAGAGTTATATGAATTAGCAGCAAAAATAATTGAAGAAATATTCAAATAACGATGACAAAACTGGATTGTTTGGTGTAAATTCAATGAAATGAGCAGTACCTGCGTAGAATTCGTTTACAATTTATTTCTACATCATAAGATATTACACATGTAAACAGCTATATTGGTAAGCAAATACTGAAAACCTTATAATAGATTAGAGTAAAATACTGACACAGTAGTTGAAGTACATTTCTTTGACAAATCACCGAATATTATGAAACAAGACTTCCACAGTGCAGTGTAATCACTTCTCTTTATTAATGTGAGAAAATTTTCGTTTCCAGTCTCAAAGCAGTATCCTACTTAATGTTGCTGGTGCCATAGACAAGAGAAAAATCTTTGGATATGAAATTTGTATCTTGTTCAACATACTTATGAAGAAGGTTTGTAAAACCGTACATGATGGCTACTGAATAAACAAGATGTACCAGCTGCATCTTGATTAGTAACTATCTGCAAGAAGTACCTACTACATCAGTATTCCATTCATATCGTGTAGTATATTAACATGACCATTGCAGACGCACTACCATTATCTTGGACAGTAGTCATCCATACCTCCAAATGCCAGTCCAGTAATAACTTAAACACTAATGTCAGTTCTGGCAAGCTTCCAGAAAGTAGTTGCACTTAGTAGACTAAGTTCATTAAGGAGTACTGGCCTAAAGTTTAAATTAGCCAATTGTAGAATATAGAGAAAAGAGTGACTGATTCAGAACATCAGTTTTATTGAGAACAACAAAATCCATCGTATTTGGACACACCTGAAAGGGTCATTGCATAACAAGTATAGAACTTGGTGTGTGTGTGTGTGTGTGTGTGTGTGTGTGTGTGTGTGTGTGTGTGTGTGTGTGTTTTATTTTAGGGTGTGTAGTTATTGGTATGTGCGTAGAACAGGCAACAACGGGAAGGTGGATACCGGTGCGAGTGGATTATTGCAGTTGGTTGATTATGGGTAGATATGCGTATCTACGCCTGTGCATGTATGTGTGTGAGTGAGGTGTGTGTGTGTGTGTGTGTGTGTGTGTGTGTGTGTGTGTGTGTGTGTGTGTAGATATGTACGGGTGCAGTACAAGAGTACATTAGTCAGCTTCGTGGTTGGATGTGTGTTGGTATCTCACTGCTGGTACCATCGGTAGAGCCCAAATAAAGGGACACCTGCAACCACCATTCAAACCGTATTTCCTAAATACTTTAATTATGCCTAGAACAATAATCATAACCCAGATGATTCCTAGAACCTCAATTAAAACTATATTAATGGCATGATATATAATGAAGCTTTCTTCATATGCGGCTTCGCTGCGTACAGGCTGCACGGATACATCGAGAGTCGGCCCATCTTCATGTGACAATGTGGGTGGGGACTTAATATATTCCACACTGCGCCGCTGAACACCGCTGGTGTCGCCGGGCAGTTGATAATTCACTGCATATCCTTCAGCTTTGTGATCTCCTTCATTTCCATTTCTGAAGCATAAACGAAAAGAAATAGAGTGCACGACAATCTTTTCAGAGTAATACTTTTTGGTGCAGAATCACAGAGCAAGTATTATTGATAATTGACTATCTCTTCAGGAATACCGAAAATAAATGAACATTAAAAAGATTAATTGAATTCTCCGTCAGTGATTGGCACAGCACCACAATAATTACAGAAATTATATACTTTATTGATATTATGCTACCGTTTTTATTTATTCACTATCAGTATTCGGTCCTTGAGGGAATCATCGTGAACAAATACTGCATAAGCTTGCACTCTAACCTTCATTTCAAAGTAGCATTTATATTACAACGTGACGTTCTAGCAGGTATTAAATGTCTCTCTTTTACTGTAATTATTACTTTTGTGGACTACTACGTGGTCGTGATTTAGATACTGGAGCCGTCATACTTCAAGAAGAGGAATGTGCACTTCCACAGATGAATTCCGCTTCATTTTGCATACCTTATAGGGATGAATACGTCAGAGACAGTGTAGTGCAAGTATTCTGAAACTTAACAATCCTTTCGTTTAGTAAACGGTTCGTTTCTTAAATTTCCGCTATATCCTCCAGCACAAGCACCCTAGCGTGTAACTGCACTTGGTACAAGATATAATATTCCTGCAACTCCTCTATCTCATGATGAGACTGCAGTGGCACGAAAACAAGTAAATGAAACAATAAATAATACCAAATTCTAAAAGCGGCGGGTTACAAATTCTATCTAAATAACCAGCAAAGTGCACATCACTCTTTTTGTGTATCAAATCTGTTATAATAGCCCACAGCTTTTACTTACTAATAAGACAAAAACATTTGTGTAATAAACAAATATTAGTAGAACAATTGATTGCTTTCCTCTCTTCTACATGAAATGGTTCTACCGAGACCTAACGGATATAACATTAAATTAAAGAGTAGGAAAAATTTGTAACACTAACATTGTTGGCTGAGAGGCAAATTTTTCTTCAGACACAGTAGTCTTGATCGCAGTGTCTCCAAGAAAACGTTGCTCTGTCATCTGGATTTCTGAAATAAAATAAAAATTGTAAACGAATAATCTGTAAAGATGGTATCATCTACTTATTTAACAAAAGGAATTTTTGCAGAAATTTAGGACGTGTACTGTGCTCCCATACGACGGCACTTCTGGAAACCGAACAACTCCGATGCACAAATCAACAAGATTTCCGCTATAAGGGGTGTGTGAAACCTTTCCGTGCTCTTTCCATTCATGAGATGCAGAGGATGGTAGATAGTGTAGTTCGTGATTATGCCATTTTTACTGATCTCCAGAACCACTTCGTTAAGGTTCCGGAACGTTAACTGTTAAAAGGAATACATGAATACGGAATATCCTAAGAGATGTGGTACTGGACTGAAGACTTCTTTAGAAACAGAATTCAGTATGTCGTTCGTAATGGAGAGGCATCTTTAAAAAAAATGGTGCAAATGGCTCTGAGCACCATGCGACTTATCTGCTGAGGTCATCAGTCGCCTAGAACTTAGAACTAATTAAACCTAACTAACCTAAGGACATCACACACATCCATGCCCGAGGCAGGATTCGAACCTGCGACCGTAGCGGTCACGCGGTTCCAAACTGAAGCGCTAGAACCGCAAGCATCTTTAAAAGTGAAAGTGGCACTTGCCTCACGTTACTATGATAGGGGCCATTACTGTTCAAAGTATATGTAAATGATGTGGTGGATAACGTCTGTGGACCTATGACGCTCTTCGCACATGAAATATTTGTCTACTTGGAGGCGACGCCGTTAGAAACTTAATACGAAATTCAAACATCGTTGAGATGTTTGGTGCCTAGTGCGACGAATGACAGTTAGATCTCAACATAAGGAAGTGTAATGTTGCAAACACACAAAACGATCCGATATTGTTTGACAACGTGCTGGTAAATCACTGGAATCCCTCCCAATCTTCAAATACCCAGGAGTCTCTCTCGGCAGTCATTTAAGGTGGAAAGACAACATAAATGTAACTGTGTGTCAGGTAGATACCAAACTCAGTTTCATTGGAGGAATCTTAAGAAACTGTAATTTGTGAAAGAAATCGTTACTTGTAAAATCTTTGTTCGACTAAGTCGTTAGTATCGTTCGTCGTGGTGGGACCTTTCCGAAGTTGGATTACCAGAAGACATAGAGAAAATTCGAAGACAAGTTGCTCTATTCAACACAAGCTAGTTTGGTGAACATGAGAATGTTATAGAAATGATAAAAGAACAGTAATGGAAAACGTTAAAAGAGAGACGTTGCTCATTGCGCAAAGCGTTACTTACGGACTCCAAGAATCTGTGTTCCAAAAAAGAGTCAAGGAGCTATCCACATCTTCCAATATATACCTCGCGTAATAAGAACGATGGCAAAATTAGAGAAACTCGAGGTCACAAGGATGTATTCAGGGTGTCCCAGGAGGAATGGTCAATATGCAGAGATATGACAGGCACGATCATTCAAAGCAAAAGGAATCTAGCAAGCACTGACTCTAAAATGCAAACCTTAGACCTATAAGCACTTCTTCATCTTCGACACTGTGAGAGAAATCTCTGAAATCTCTTCTATTGCAAGCTTTTCCCTTTCCGACTTTTGGGAGGAGGTAATATGGACTGAAACAAGAAAAAATTGTTTACTAGACATGTACTCTAAAATGCATACCTTAAGATCTATGAGAAATTGTTCAGTAGGAGAGATCTATTCCACAGTAGCGAAGATGAACATGTACTCATAGCTCTTAAGATAGCCTACGCACTTCAAAGCCCTTGTTCCCAGGATATTTTATCTTTATTTGGTCCATACTACTATCTTTCACAATATGAACAGCAAAGCCTTGGCGGTAGAAGAGATTTGAAACAGACTAAAACTGTGTGCCGGACTGAGACTCGAACTCGGGACCTTTGCCTTTCGCGGGTGGTAGAGCACTTGCCCACGAAAGGCAAAGATCCCGAGTTCGTGTCTCGGTCCGGCACACAGTTTTAATCTGCCAAGAATTTTGATATCAGCTCACACTCTGTTGAAGAATGAAAGTTTCATTCTAGAAGAGATTTGTTTCATAGTATCCAAGATGAAGTGCTCCTATCTCGTAACGTACGCATTTTGAAACTCATGTTTACTGGACTTTTTGCTTCGAGTGATCGTCCTTGTCATATCCCTTAATGTCGACCATTCCTCCGGAGACAACCTGTATTGACAGTATTGACCGTCTCTTCCCGCACCATTCTCCAACGTAATAGGAAGAGGGCAGAATAGTATTCGTACACTCTGTACCCACTGCCGCATATCGTACAGTGGCTTGCGGACAGCAAACGTAGATGAAAATGTACGTGCAGATAAATATTACGTTCTGAGCTGGTATGGAGATACTCATTGTACCTTTCGGGTAGCTTCAGAAATGTGTTCTATGTCCCATTTGGTACTACGTTACTCAGTCAGTGAACGAAAGGAGCACAATAAAGAAAGGCTGAATTGTGAAACATGGAGATGATTTCTTAATATCATATTCCGTTCAGTCAACTCCTTCGGGGACCTGTACAAAATATTACCACTTCATACAGCAGTATGCTAAATAAGGTACCGAAAGTTGGAAACAAACATTAGCCTCTAATAACATTCTGAGAGAAATTAATATTACCTAATAATAAGTCTGAGCTCAACACAGAATAAACTGAGGACACAGTATGAGAAAGAATTCCCTCTTGTTTAACCTTGACAAAGATATCGATTTCTCTTGTTTTCCTTGGATCCACGTACGGACATTAAGAGAAGAGGTAAATTACGTATCACACTCCGGTTGCCATTCAAGAGTTTGTTCGCTCAAAATTTGCGGTCATATCGTGTACCACCTTGAGTGATTTGAAACATTTCTATTATTTCCCTAGGTTGAAAGGTGACATTGGACAGTAAATTTTTCATCCTATATGAATCGTTATTTAAAGTAGGAATTACTATTTCCATCATTTTCCTTTACCTGAATACAGTTTTCATTTATCTATTATGCCCATAGATGGTATCAAGTTGTTCTCTTTCGAGAGTAATTTTTGAATATTCGTCCTCTGAAGTTCTTCTCGCTTAATCACCCAAACTGTTAACGACAGACCGCGATAGGAAATGTATGCACTAGCAGATTGAACCATTACGTTCGTTTCTTTTTAAAACAGTACAACTGGTAAATTCACTGAGTTATTCACAGTTGTCTTCAGTAGAGAAAGCATGTTTCTTTCTTTTGGCTTTTGAATTACGCTTCTGCTGTGTAACAGCATTCTGTACGTTATTAGAGTCTTAATCTCCCATCCATATCGGTATTATTACAGGAGGAAGCCAGCAAATACTTCCACAACGCTTCTCTTCAATAAGAGACGAGTGCCTTCAGCGCTCTACCATATCGTTTGGTCTTGGCTCTTACAAGAACAGAGCATAGATCGAATCATGATCCATTCATCCATTGCCTAATTATTATTTAAATTACTGTTTGTACATATTGGTTGAGACATGCCACCATCCTAAAACATCTAAAACAATTTAGGTCCTCCACAATGAGGGAAGTTAGTGTCTAACTCTTCTTCTCCTCACAACTGAAGACTTATCACACAAAACGATAGTGTCATCGTTAATGTATCTGCAAATATATTAAAATTCTTACTTCCTTATCATGTACAGCCATTCAGGTTCCGTATCTAAATGGAAACATTGCCAATAATGAAGAAATTTTGCATGTGTATTTACCATTTCTGTAAGATTTCCACAGGAAACCTAGTGAAATCGCTACCTATTTCGTCCACAAGCATTCCGTTTCCTTCGGATACGGTAGTGCTTTCTTGTTTGTTTTTTTTCCTCAGATATAGTTTGTTAGTAACGGTTTTAATGTTGGTACCAAAACTTCTATACGGTTAGATACACACCATGAACCCTTATCTCAATAAAAAATCGTTTAGTTTTTCGCAGCGTTAGTCATTCTTGCTTTGCAGCGTGAGAAACCCTGTTGTGGCTTTACTGATGTAGGTGACGTATCGTGGAATGAACTCCTCAAAATACCGAAACATTACGAAACAGTAGTGGTATATTCTGATCTATGAACGCTCAACACTCGACGGCAACTTATTAAGATTGTCGTATCAGTGTCGAGTAATAACCTAGGTTAAATACCTTGGGACGAACTTCGAAAGATACCGGAAGATTAATGAGACACTCTGATCTATGAACACTCATCACTTTCCCCTAGTTTGTGATCAGTGGTTGTGCGAATGTCCAACTCCGGCGGCACACGTTGCAAGAGAAGCGTTCCGTATCACGGTATGGTCTACTGTCAAAATTCCGAGAGTGTACGTTCCTAGGAGAGTCAGCCTATATACTTGTTCCTCCCACGTGTATCTCGCGAAAAGAACACGAAGATAAAATAAGAGAGATGACTGGAACAGGAAAAGGAGGAAGGGACAAAAGGAGGAAGTGACAAAGATACACAAAGTACCCTCTGCCACACACCGTAAGGTGGCTTGCGAAGTATAGATGTAGATTTAGATGTAGGAAGAAGGCTGAAATCATTCGTAACAGAGTGCCAGATGTGTCCAAAGGATCAATTACAGCTGACGTCGACGATAAAGAAGGCTGTTTTCAGGCGTGGGAAATGCTCATCCAGTTCCACTTGACACAATTCAGGAGTGGGAGTAGCTCTTCGTCTCGCTGACCGTGCAGGTCTCCGGTGGCTGTTGAAGGTGAACCTACTGGTGGTAAATTTTCCAATTTTGTGCCAGTCCGCACTTTTCTGTGTGTGTGTGTGTGTGTGTGTGTGAGAGAGAGATGATTTCTACTCACCATCCAAGAATACTTTCAAACACTTTTTTTGCTTTAGATAAAATAAGAGAGATGACTGGAACAGGAAAAGGAGGAAGGGACATAAGGAGGAAGTGACAAAGATACACAACATATACAACCAATAACACGTTATGCTTTATAAATCGCAGTAAGTTGTTTCATCTTGTATATAACATTGTCGAATGGTAAATATTATTTCAGAGAACAATTGGACGTACGAATAAAAAGAAACATTTTTATCGGCATTCGTAGTGATCACATATAAGACCAATCACTTTAAAACACAGACGTGGAATTCTTCGTGGAGGCAGCAGGAGGAGTGTTGAAGGGTGATGAGATATGTTAGCAGAGTAGGGAGAGAAGTGGAGGGGATAAATGTAGAGGAGGAGATACAAGTGAGACAGAATAATAGTGACAACTAAACTAACTTACGAATAGGTTATCCTCTTCTGATTTAACAAATGAAACTATAACAAAAGTGTAGATGCTGTAAATGAAATCTCCTAATCATGATGAGATGCAAATCATGTTATATCGTTTAATGATTGGTACAAATCGGGCCTGGTGGTCCAGCACTAAATCGCGTGATTGAGTCGCGGGATCTAATCCCAGTCTAACCACGGAAATCTTACAATCTGCTTTTAATCTATCCTTTAACTCTCACTCATGAGAAGATTCATCAGGAACGACACGTTAAATTGTATGTCTCCTTTCCTCTGTAGTATTGCACGGGTATGTTAAGAACACCCAAGTCGCCGAAGTGGCGTCCAATTGAAAGACTTGCACCCGGCAATTTGTCACATGAAATTGGTGTAAGACGTGTGAAACTGGAAAGTAAATTAAAAACTCCTCCAGATTAAGAAAGATGTCCTGCCAAGGGTATCTGCTCCCATTCCACTTTCATGATCTAACCGGATCCCACTGACCACGTCAAAAAATGAAATATTCGTGGGTCGCTATATAATGAATTATCTATTTCCAAAAGAACATATAATGCGGTGAAATCAATAGTAGTAATTATTATTATTATCAGAATAGTAGTAGTATACAAACTCGTGCAAGTCTCAGGATATCTGTAGTAGCAGTATTTGAATGACAGAGCAATATCCTAAATAGCGAGTAGTTAATTTATTTTGTAGGTAGTAAAAGTACCTGTAAGTAGTTGTATGGTGTAAGTAGGAAATGAACTGAAGAAAAGAGAAAGTACACAGACTTCTCTGTGCAAATTTCTTGTTAAAAATGGAAGCTTATCGATGAATATAAACAATACGGTCTGCTTTAGTATTTAAGTAGCCTCACCTGCACATATGCCAGAAATGCGAGAAGTAATCTGTAATAAATTAATTCAGAGAAACAGCAGTAACTACAAAATACCTGCCACATGCAAAATAATGACTTTCCTGTTGCGACTCAGACACACATTGACCATTACTCATAGGCAAATGTTATTCATATACAACAGCGCATTGGCAGTTTAACGGAAAATATGATTTACCTACCTATTATGGCAATGAAGACGGTGGCCCAGTAGATGCCTCCCATGGTGACCTCCGCAGCGTCGGTGCAGATCCGTGCGCAACAACTGACGTGTAGCAACAGACTAGGCCACATTCCTCGTTCAAGAGACTACCACCATGCGGCGCTGAGGTGGATCTGTAGGTGGGTGGCCCCGCACCCAAGTGGCTCCAGGCTTCGGATGCCTTCAGAGTCTTTTATCACCGCCCTAGAATAGTTGTGTGGACATTCTTTTTCTCTGGATGTAAAATAACAAAAGAATTGTGTATCAGTGCGTATTATGAACTGGGTACTTCGGAACAGATGAGTGAAATTAAAGCTCCACAATAACGGATCGTACTTAGTAAAACGTATGTCGTATTTCTTCCAAAATAGGAAATGAATCCCAGGTTACCTACTCCTATTTCCCATTTTCTTGTTTCCTATGTCACCTATAGTTAAAGATTCGATGAATCTGCCAAAGGTGCCCAACATACTGTTTTACGCAACGTTTAAGAGTAAATCAGAACCACATGCGAGACAGAAGCTTTTTAAATAGGGCGTATCAAAAATTATTAGACAGATCTCTGATACGGGTTTCTCATAGCAATCAGAGAAGAAAAATTTCATAAGAACGTAAATTTTATTTTATTTAATCGCATGGCTAGGCCCCCCGTCGGGGAGGCCGTTCGCCGGGTGCCGGCCTTTCAATTTGACACCACTTCAGTGACCTGCAGTCGATGAGGATAGCACAACACCCAGTCCCTAGGCGCAGAAAATTCCCCGACCCAGCCGGGAATCGAACCCGGGCCCAGAGAATTAACAATCCGTCACGCTGACCATTATTTTTTTAAATTCTTTTTTATATATGAAGGAAGGTATGAGAAAGGAGAAACAGAAACCTTTAAGAATAATTTTATGGTATGGTATGGCTCTGAGCACTATGGGACTCAACATCTATGGTCATCAGTCCCCTAGAACTTAGAACGACTTAAACCTAACTAACCTAAGGACATCATACAACACCCAGTCATCACGAGGCAGAGAAAATACCTGACCCCGCCGGGAATCGAACCCGGGAACCCGGGCGCGGGAAGCGAGAACGCTACCGCACAACCACGAGCTGCGGACCATTCAGCTACCGGAGGCGAACATGAACGTAAATACAGCAACGCTTTATTTGTTACATATTAGGAAAAAACTACAGAATGTCACATTATCTGGTTCAAATGGCTCTGAGCACTATGGGACTCAACTGCTGTGGTCATAAGTCCCCTAGAACTTAGAACTACTTAAACCTAACTAACCTAAGGACAGCACACAACACCCAGCCATCACGAGGCAGAGAAAATCCCTGACCCCGCCGGGAATCGAACCCGGGAACCCGGGCGTGGGAAGCGAGAACGCTACCGCACGACCACGAGATGTGGGCTCACATTATCTGGCGTTGTCGTCTCACATCAATAGCTCGAAATGCTGTCCAGTCAAGGAAACTTTTAGAAAATGTTCAAAATGTCTTCTTTCGTCCGTACACACGTTAACGCATCGAAACATGGACTCTCGCGTCTTTCAAACAAACAGTTGTAAATGTCAATATGTTTCGCAGGTTCCAATGGCACGTTCATATTGCGTCTCTGCATCTGGAAAATCCGCTGCATAAATTAACTTAGCTACATTAACGTCGCAGTACCTGTCGTTGTTTATGGAGTCTGTACTTGTGAACATGGATTTATTTGAAATGCAGCAAATATTTATTGAATGCAAGATGGAGGATCAGTTTTTATTCTGTTATCATATCTGTAAGGACTGTCAGAAAAGTATACAGCATTTTGTATCATATGTTTCTCAGTACGCTTCTGTAAGTTTTGTGACAGAGCTCAGCTTTTCAGATCTAGATTAAGCGGTAAGCTGAAGCCTGAAAAGTAACTGTAGATAAACCTATTTGTGTTGTGGTAATCACAACTAGCCAACGGCCTTGCCCCAGTGGTAACACCGGTTCCTGTCAGATCACTCGAGTTAAGACCAATCGGGCTTGGCTAACGCTTGGATGCGTGACCGTGCGAGTCTGCCGAGCGCTGTTGGCAGGTGGGGTGCACTCAGCCCCTGTGAGGTCAATTGATGAGCTACTTGAGTGATAAGTAGCGACTCTGATCACAAAAACGGACAACGACCGGGACAACGGTGGGCTGACCACGTGCCCCTTCATATCAGCATCCAATGACGCCCATCCACTGAGGATGACACGGCGGTCGATCGCCGCTGAGGCCTCTGAGGTATGTACGGACGGAGAATTACAACTCACTGAAATGAATGGAAAGTGAGCAAATCCTTTAATGTATGTGAGAGTTACGTCTATTCCATCATGTAATGTTAATTCAGACTTCTGTAACTAACCGGAAAGTACTAAAATACATTTAATTACGAACTGTGTGATGACTTTTACCAATTGTCGATGGCTGATGCTTTTCCCAATCATAGAACCTTATATGTAATTTAAATTTGAGTAAACTCATGCAGACTGTTTGTTATTATTATTATTATTGTCGTTTTCTATTCAAACTACGTACCAGTCCCAAAAGAATGACACTAGTAACTCCACTATGAGGATACAAATCAGATATACTTTTAACAGACACTGTAACGGTCGTGAGCGTTAGTTAGCTTTGAGGCCACTCAGTTTGAACGAGGAAATGTAATAGAGCTAAGTGATATTCCTCGAAGACTTGAACAGAATGTAGCCACTGTATATGATTTCTGGGAGTGGTGGTAACGAGAACGTACGGTCGCGGAATGACCGGGCTGCGGACGGCCATATGGCATCATCCAGAGGGAAGACCATCGTGATGAGCGCACCACATCTGCAGCAGCAGTTTGATCAGTAGTTGGCATCACAGTGACAAAACTAACTGTTACAAATCGGTTACTTCACGAACAACTCCAAGCCAGACGCCCTGTAGCGTACATTCCGCTGAAACCAAACTACCGCCATTTGCAACTTCAATGGTGTCAAGCGGGAGCTCATTGGAGGGTAAGGTGGAGATCATTCTACTTGTTGATGAAAACTGGTTTTGTCTCGGTGTCAGTAATAGCCGTTTATTGGTTAGAAGGAGGCCATTAAGGGCCTGCAGCCAACCTGCTAGACACACTGCATCTACACCTGGAGTTGCGGTCTGGGGTGCAATTTTGTATGACAGCAAGAGTATTGTCGTGATTATCCGACGCACCCTGACTGCAAATTTGTACGTCAGTCTGGCGATTCGATCCGTTGTGCTACCATTCATGAACAGCATTCCAGGGGGTGTTTCTCAACAGGATAACATTCGCCCACATACCGTTGTTGTAACCCAACATGCTCTAAAGAGTCTGTTGCATTGACCTGCTCCATCACTAGATCTGTCTCCAGTCGAGCACATACAGGACATCATCGGACGAAACTCCAGAGTCATCCACAAACAGCATTAACCGTCCCTGTATTGATCGAGCAAGTGCAACAGGAGTCGAACTCCATCCGACAAACTGACATCCGGCACCTGCACAACAGAATGCATGCACGTTTGCATGCTCGCATTCAACATCCTGGCGGTTACATCGGCTATTAATGGACCAGAATCTCGGGCTTACATTAGCTTTCGATCTGGCAATTCTAATCATTTAAATATGTTACCCAGACAGCAGTATTCCTAAAATTTCATAACTGTACGTCAACTATTTCTTGGTGTTACAATTTTTTTCGGTCAACGTATTTCTGACACTTTCCTTTCTCAGGACGTTATGAATATTTAATGGTATGTTCCAGGATCATGTTACATAAAAATGATGAATACTGAAATTAAAATAAAAGTAAATTCATAGTCCGGGAGAAACGTCGACATTGAAAATCGGAGCATGGTGTTACGTAGGTAAGTGTATCAGTAGTCGTTACATTGCGAAGAGTTATCGTACTGAAAAAGAGTGAGTCTCAACATAGAAGAAGTCAAACATCTTTACTTAAATTAAGTGTCACGTTACAGTCGTTCTTTGGACTATAAGTTATAAATGAGTGTTCAGTACGTTTCCACAAGAAATACCCCCAGCTTGTCGCCAACAGCAATAGTATTAGAAACTATTACTGTTTCTGTAACGAAATATAATGAAAGAACCAAACACGTCACATCTGAAAACATCTGTAGACGATGGCTCGTCACAGTTGATGTCAGTTGGCCATGGGAACAACGGCTTTCTGAGGTTGACCGCTCAAGGAACGAAAACAAAGGAAGTAGGTTACAGTACGCTTGTTCGCCCACTGCTTGAATACTGCTCAGCAGTGTGGGATCCGTACCAGATAGGGTTGATAGAAGAGATAGAGAAGATCCAACGGAGAGCTGCGCGCTTCGTTACAGGATCATTTAGTTATCGCGAAAGCGTTACGGAGATGATAGATAATCTCCAGTGGAAGACTCTGCAGGAGAGACGCTCAGTAGCTCGGTACGGGCTTTTGTTAAAGTTTCGAGAACATACCTTCACCGAGGAGTCAAGCAGTATATTGCTCCCTCCTATGTATATCTCGCGAAGAGACCATGAGGATAAAATCAGAGAGATTAGAGCCCACACAGAAGCATACCGACAATCCTTCATTCCACGAACAATACGAGACTGGAATAGAAGGGAGAACCGATAGAGGTACTCAAGGTACACTCCGCCACACACCGTCAGGTGGCTTGCGGAGTATGGATGTAGATGTAGATGTAGATGAATGTCACCGGCGGTCGAGCAGTGTTCCTTCACGTGTACCGCGGCCTGCTACGTTGAATGGTTGAGAATTTCAGTATACAGCAGGCAATATATCACGTGACGGTACGTAAGAACTTGAGATGTAGATCAACCATTTACAATCATTTGAATGGTGAAAAGCATATTGCTAAAATGTGATGAAAACTGGAGATAATACGATCAGCTTCAAAATCTCAAATGGGATGGCTGTTCATAATTAGTATGGTTTATTACAGCTCCCAAAATTGAACATATTCTGACTGATAGTGTACTTTGTTGTTATACTACACCGAATCGACCCTATCATCAGACTCAATTTTCTGACTCTGATGAGTTGAGGAGCGCTGGAAGAAATAAACCATAGTTTTATACGGTAATTGATGTGTTTCCCAATACCTATCGTAATGAGAAAAAACACCCTTTCCGACTTTATATTCTACATGTATACTGTTCCTGCGTTTTCCAAATAAAAATAATAAATTTTAAATTGAAAGTATTTTTCTTTCGTAATAAAGGTCACTGAACGCCCAACTCACTATTTCTTGATGTACACATTCCAATTTAAAAATTTCTACATTGTAGGTTTGGAAAGGAGGAACAAATTTACATTGCTGATATTCAAAATTACAACACTTGGAAGTATATAAACAATGAAATTTTATTTACTGTACATATACACTACATGCAGAAAGAATGCATAATTAAATTGGCACGTGATATACAGGTTTTGAAATTTAATATACGGAGCCGCCATCTCTGACAGCAACAATGGTTCTAACCGGATTGGGCATCGAGTCGAATTTAGCTGATATGACGTGATGCATCAACTCCGTACCAGAATTCAGCAGTCGTAGTGACCGGCAAATATACCAGTCTTTTTCGGTAACCCATGACCAGATGTTTTCGATAGCTAAGAGATCTGGAGAAGTCGCTCTCCAGGACAACAGTCGAACACTCTCTGTATCAAAGTAGGCCAAAAACAGAACGGACAAGTTTCGGTCTTGTGTTTGAAACTGAACGTCACAGGGACCTGGAAGAGAATCATCAGTGTGAACACCTTCGAAAATAGAACGGCTGCTGTCCAAATAACTGGCTATCCGAACCCTTGGTAATCGTGGTGTTCTAGACAATTTAAGCCAATATTTCCGTAAATGGAGGTTACAACCAAATTCAAATAAGACGGAAGTTTCACGTTTTCATCTGTCCAATAGACTGGCTCACAGAGCCCTCTATATCTGTTTTGAGGGAGACAGATTTCATGAAACGTGCTTCCACATTACCTTGGGATCACGTTAGAGAGGACACTTTCTTCTAAGAAGCATTTCACACGAACATCTGCTAAGCACAAAAGCATAAACATCCTCCGTAAACTCTGTGGCACTAACTGGAGTCAGTAGAAACTCTTCGGGTATCAGCACTCGGATTGGTATACTCGGCAGCAGAGTACTGTGCGTCAGTCTGACTTAATAGTCTGCACGTAAAAAAGGCAGATGTACAACTTAAAGAGGCCATGCGCATTATCAGTAAATCAATACGATCTACTCCCACATACTGGTTACCTATTTTGAGCCACATTCCACCTCCTGATATCAGAATGATACCGACCTCCCAATATTGAACGATATATTCCCTGCGGATCAGAAAAGACTAAGATCAGGAGATCCCTCTCTCATCACAGCCATGATTCTGAGGGAAACTGTATAAAAGAAACCCCCTGGATTTGATCAGCCTCAGGTAATTTGGACTATTCTGAACCAAATCTGAACGAAAAATGCAAGATGTGCTGACGCACTCTACAGGTGGGGTAAATCTTCATCACCATTGTGAGACTGTAGTGCAGGACGACTGATAGCTGATCATGTTGCATCAACATGCTGCTCACGCGCCTACAAGCGTCCTTTTGAAGGTTTCCTGGCAGTAACAAGTGATGTGAAAATAGAACGCACAAATGATGACAAGGAAAAGTTGGTAGAGATTCCTGCGTCCGTGAAAAGATCTATGCGCGAAGCGCACAACTACCAACGGGCCACGCGAGGTAGCCGCGCGGTCCAGGGCGTCTTGTCACGGTCCGCGTGGCTCCCCCCGTCGGAGGTTCGAGTCCTCCTTCGGGCTTAGGTGTGTGTGTTGTCCTTAGCGTAAGTTAGTTTAACTTAGATTAAGTAGTGTGTAAGCCTAGGGACCAATGACCTCCGCAGTTTGGTAACATAAGACCTTACTACAAATTTCCAATTTACAGCTACCAACGCCACACCGTAGCAAAATATCTGTCAGAGAGCCTGAGAAAATTCTTTCTTTTTTTTTTATTTGGCCTTTGAGTGTGTACTCAATTTAGCCATCGGCAACACATAGTGACAATACACACATAATTCAATAAACAAATACAGAAATGCATATTTACAATAATAAAAAGCTTAACTGTTACAGTTTTGTACATAATGTTTTAAAAATTGAATTGAATTGAATTGGAAAATAATTGAAAGTGTCTTGGCTTACAATTCACACCAATTCTGAAATATCTTCATCAGCAAGACATATTTATAATTTACGTATACCATTAAAACCTACGGATTGTAACCAGTACTCTTGATGAAGTTAACTATCACTTTATAGAGACGAACGTCTTTAGTACACAAAAGAGAAGAAGCTGATTGAGGAAGATGGTAGCCCATACTCAGCAATGTCCAATGACCAAACGTTCACGGTCAAATTTGGGGCACATAAATAAGTGTGGTTGACATCAGCTTCCTACTCAGGATCACACTCACGTGCTGGTGAACTGTAAACGATGATCCGATGTAGATGTTGTGGGAAAGAGGCATGATTGAAGCAGAGTCTTACGATGGTAGAAATCGTGGATCGGTCCAGATGTGTCCTCATGAACCACGGCTGTGAAGGAATCCGAGGTTGTAGCACTGCGTAATAACCGCCTTTTGTCTGTTGAGAAACGTTCCACATTTCCTGCCATTGTTGCCTTGCGTGATCCTTGACTTCACGTAAGTAGTCTGTATAAGGAAGGTGCAGATCCAGGACGGTGCCTAAAGTTGCCGCTTGTTTGGCTAATGCATCAACTTCATCATTATAGAGGATACCAGAGTGGGAAGGTACCCACAACAAATGGATCGTCCGGCCCGTGCGTGTGCTGCGAATATATTCAGATATCACATCCAAGATATAACTGTTGGCTGTTTTGTTCCATCGACTGTAATGAATGTTTTTAAGAACACTTTGCGATTCAGATACTATCAATATCTTGGGGAAGGAAGTGCTAGAGACAAACTTAAGTGCTTCCTAAACTGCCACTGTCTCCGCCGTAAAAATAGAAGTGCTCGTAGGCAGTTTGAAGGTTTTGCGGATCTGGATCTGAGGGCAGAAAAAAGCGCATCCTGTACACTCTTCTTGCGGAATTTTGGAGCCATCGGTATATACACTGAGAAAACCCGGCCATTGTGCTTGAACGAGACGATTGAAGCCAACGTTGACATTAGTACTGTCCAGCCAGGTCGTACTTAAATAATGGACGGGGATCTGGGAGCAGAGCGTTTGAAGATCATATTCAAAAACAGGTAGATGCGCTGAACGCCGTATAGTATGTATGACAGGTGACAAAGTGTCAAAGCTGGCACAAACGGCTGGCACATTATTCCTTCTGTGGGAGACAATCCACAGTCGATAAATGCAGTCTCTACTTTGATAGACGGAACTGTCCATAATGGCCATGCCTTGAATGTAGAATTTGTCCGATAACATTTGGCGCTTAATGCTCAAGGGCATCTCCCCTGCTTATATTAAAAGGGCGTTGGTGGGCGTCGATCGCATGGCTCCAAGACAGGTACGAATGGCTCTATATTGAAGAGTATCTAATTTGGAGAGATGAATCTTTGACGCAGTGTGGTAGAATTGACAGCCATAGTCAAATCGAGATCGAAGTATCCCTCGGTACTTGGTGAGTAAAACACTCTGGTGCGCTCCCCACCAGACACGAGTGAGTTATCTGATTACATTTAAACCTTCTTCACACTTGGTAACGGTGGATCGGATGTGGGGCGCCCAGGTTAACCGAGAGTCAAAAATTATCCCCAGAAATCGAACGTGAGATTGTATTTGGAAGGTGTACTTGCCACAGGTAATGTGATCTTCAGTGCTAGCTGTCGTCGACTTGGAGAAGGGAACGACTGCTGATTTCTCAGCCGAGATCTCCAGCCCATTGATAGAAAGCCACTCATCGATGTGTGCGATGGTTGTGATTAATGCCGTTTTGGCCTGAAGATATGAAGCAGCAGTAGAATAAACACATATATCATCAGCATACTGTAGGATTTTTGTGGGGGGAGTAAGTATGCGTTCTAGGTCGTGCGTATATAGAGTATACAGGAGAGGACTTAAAATTGCACCTTCCGGCAAGCCCTGGGAGACATAAAAAGGTCCGATCATGGTACCTTTGAAACGGACGTAGGTCGTTCTTTGAGTAATCAGGGTACTGATACCGTAGATCATACGTGAAGGAATTCCGAATCCTGTCAGCTTGTACGTTATCATATGCACCCTTAACATCAAGAAAAGCTGCCACAACTGTCTCTTTCGTTTGAAAGGCTGACGTGATATCCATATTAAGCAAAAACAGGTTATCCATGGTCCCTTTGCCTTTTCTGAAGCCGTATTGACTCCGAGGCAACAAATTACTTTTTTCAAGCCACCATTCTAGTCTCCTTTTTACCATTCGTTCCAGTGTTTTTGCAACACAAGACGACAATGCAATGGGTCTATAATTAGTACCGACATTTGGATCTTTACCTATTGAGAATTGGAATTATTACTTGCGTCTTCCATGTTGATATGAGGTCTTTCTTCATCCAGTACTGATTAAAAATGTTCAAGAGAAAGTCTTTCGCTTCTATAGGCAGGTGTGCAACCATAGAGTAGTGTATATGATCAATGCCAGGGCAACTGTCGCTCGCGCAGTGGTTAAACACTGGACTCGCATTCGGGAGGACGACGGTTCAATCCCGCGTCCGGCCATCCTGATTTAGGCTTTGCGTGATTTCCCTAAATCACTCCAGGCAAATGCCGGGATGGTTCCTCTGAAAGGGCACGGCCGACTTCCTTCCCTAATCCGATGAGACCGATGACCACGCTGTCTGGTCTCCTTCCCCAAAACAACCAACCAACCAACTGTCGCTCGATACTTTAATAGCTTCGTTGAGTTCTTCTTTAGAGAAAGGACGAAGGAGAACATGATAGCGGTCTTCTTCAGCAGGGAACCGATGGTTTAAAAATGGCGCCGTGAGAGGAGCGATTGTATCTATGAATTCCTCTAACCAGCCCGTGGTAGCATGAGGGGAGGAAGACAGTCTTCTTGTTCTAAAAGCTTTTATTTTATGCCAGATGCTTGCCATACTGGTTTCATTATTTAGGGACAGGCAAAATTGTTTCCATCTGTCCTTCTTGGTTTTCTTCAGGAATTTGTTAACTCGCGCATTCACTTTTTGCACAGCCAAGAAGTTGCCCAATGAAGGATTCTGACGATAGGTTTTCAAGGCGAGTCGTCGCTTCGCAACTTCCCGAGAGCATTCAGAATTCCACCAAGGAGGAGAACAGTGCTTCATTACTGTAAACTCTTTTTTCTTAGGGATGCTGATGCCAGCTGCGACGTTCATAGTATTGAGTAAAACTGGATATGCATCTACGTCCCGTAAGTTGTCTTGTGACAGCCAGAGCGACAGCACCAGCAGCAGCGATTACTGTTTGTATAAAGCGTTTATTTTGCATTTTGTTTACGACCTTCCACTAAGGAAGGGATTCTATTTGTGTTTATCTGCTCTGCATAGTAACTAACAGTTCTTGATAAAACTTTACGTAGTTTTCGTGTTAGATTTCTTAGTGTTTTCTTGATCGTTTAGAACAGAAAGCGCCCTAAAACCGTCTTTTGTTTGTTTCGCGGCCGTTAGCCACTAGTCACCTGAATCAGCAGTTGTCTTGTGACAGCCAGAGCGACAGCACCAGCAGCAGCGAGTACTGTTTGTATAAAGCGTTTTTGTACTTATTTGCTGCGCTTAGCTTTTAAATAGTTTTTCTGGGAAAACCTAGCGTAGTTTTCGCGTCTCGTATTTCAGTGAGTGTTTCTTGATTATCAGAGTAGCTCATCAGAAGATTATCTTGGGAATTTGTCACCTTATAGAGTAGGGTAAACATAGTCATGTGTAGGGACTGTGGTTGTTGTGAGCGGACGCAAGGAGAATTGGCCACTCTTCGGGGGCAGGTGGAGGCTTTGTCTGTTAGGCTCATCGAGCTCGAGGCGCAGGCGTCGGCTCGTAGTGGCGTTGGGGCAACTGTGGTGAGACCTATGCCTACTTCGGTGGCCTTGGAATCACATGGAACCCCTGATGTCGCTGCGTCTTCCGGCAGTGAGCATCTTACCGGTCAGCCATCACTCCAGGGTGAATGGCGGACAGTGGTGGGCTCGCGCGTGCCTGGCCGAAAGGCGAAGGTGGGATCTGGCCGCGTGGCAGCTGCCTTACCCCTTTCCAACAGGTACGGGGTGCTTCCTAGTGGTGATGACATCGTTTCCGAGCCACCACAGGGTGCCTCGCCTGTTGGGCCAGTGGCCGATTCTCCGGCAAGGTCCCGACAGTCACAGAGGGCGGGCCTATTAGTTATAGGGAGCTCCAACGTTAGGCGGGTTATGGAGCCCCTCAGGAAAATAGCGGGTAGGTCGGGGAAGAATGCCAGTGTGCACTCGGTGTGCTTGCCGGGGGGTCTCGTCCGTAATGTGGAGGAGGCCCTTCCGGCAGCTATTGAACGCACTGGGTGTGACCGGCTGCAGATAGTAGCACATGTCGGAACGAATGACGCCTGCCGCTTGGGTTCTGAGGCCATCCTTGGTTCCTTCCGGCGGCTGGCTGATTTGGTGAAGACAACCAGCATCGCACGCGGAGTGCAAGCTGAGCTTAATATCTGCAGCATAGTGCCCAGAGTCGATCGCGGTCCTCTGGTTTGGAGCCGTGTGGAGGGTCTAAACCAGAGGCTCAGACGACTCTGCGACTATAATGGTTGCAAATTCATCGACCTCCGTTATTGGGTGGAGAACTGTAGGGCCCCCCTAGACAGGTCAGGCGTGCACTACACACCGGAAGCAGCTACTAGGGTAGCAGAGTACGTGTGGCGTGCACACGGGGGTTTTTTAGGTTAGAGGGACCCCCCCTTGGGCGAAACGATAAAATACCTGACGGCTTACCAGAGAGGACATTATCATCGTTTATAAAAAATGTCCGTCCTCGGAGACCAAAAACAGGAAAAGTTAACGTAATATTGGTAAACTGCAGGAGTATCCAGGGCAAGGTTCCTGAATTAGTATCTCTTATTGAAGGAAATAGTGCGCATATAGTATTAGGAACGGAAAGTTGGTTAAAACCGGAAGTGAACAGTAACGAAATCCTAGACACAGAATGGAATATATACCGCAAGGATAGGATAAACGCCAATGGTGGAGGAGTATTTATAGCAGTAAAGAATTCAATAATATCCAGTGAAGTTATTAGCGAATGCGAATGTGAAATAATCTGGGTTAAGTTAAGTATCAAAGGTGGGTCAGATATGATAGTCGGATGCTTCTATAGACCACCTGCATCAGCAACCGTAGTAGTTGAGCGCCTCAGAGAGAACCTGCAGAACGTCGTGAAGAAGTTTCGTGATCATACTATTGTAATAGGGGGAGACTTCAATCTACCAGGTATAGAATGGGATAGTCACACAATCAGAACTGGAGCCAGGGACAGAGACTCTTGTGACATTATCCTGACTGCCTTGTCCGAGAATTACTTCGAGCAGATAGTTAGAGAACCAACTCGTGAAGCTAACGTTTTAGACCTCATAGCAACAAATAGACCGGAACTTTTCGACTCCGTGAATGTAGAAGAGGGTATCAGTGATCATAAGTCAGTGGTTGCATCAATGACTACAAGTGTAATAAGAAATGCCAAGAAAGGAAGGAAAATATATTTGCTTAACAAGAGTGATAGGGCACAAATCGCAGAATATCTGAGTGACCACCATCAAACGTTCATTTCTGAGGAAGAGGATGTGGAACAAAAATGGAAAAAATTCAGAAACATCGTCCAGTACGCCTTAGATAAGTTCGTACCGACTAAGGTCCAAAGCGAGGGGAAAGATCCACCGTGGTATAACAATCATGTACGAAAGGTACTACGGAAACAAAGAAAGCTTCATCATAGGTTTAAGAGTAGTCGAATCATAGCTGATAAGGAAAAGCTGAACGAAGCGAAAAAGAGCGTAAAGAGAGCAATGAGAGAAGCATTCAACGAATTCGAACATAAAACATTGGCAAACAATCTAAACAAGAACCCTAAAAAGTTTTGGTCATATGTAAAATCGGTAAGCGGATCTAAATCCCCTATTCAGTCACTCGTTGACCACGATGGCACCGAAACAGAGGACGACCGAAGAAAGGCAGAAATACTGAATTCAGTGTTCCGAAACTGTTTCACTGCGGAAAATCGTAACACGGTCCCTGACTTCAGCCGTCGCACGGACGCCAAAATGGAAAATATTGAAATAAACGATATCGGAATTGAAAAACAACTGCTATCACTTAGTAGCGGAAAAGCATCCGGACCAGACGAGATACCCTTAAGATTCTACAGTGATTATGCTAAAGAACTTGCCCCCTTTCTATCAGCAATTTATCGTAGATCGCTGGAAGAACGTAAAGTACCTAGCGACTGGAAGAAAGCGCAGGTCGTTCCCATTTTCAAGAAGGGTCATAAATCAGATGCGAATAATTATAGGCCTATTTCGCTTACGTCAATCTGTTGTAGAATAATGGAACATGTTTTGTGTTCTCGTATTATGACGTTCTTAGATAATACAAATCTCCTTCATCATAACCAACATGGATTCCGCAAACAGAGATCATGTGAAACTCAGCTCGCCCTATTTGCCCAAGAAATTCACAGTGCCGTAGACACTGGCGAGCAGATTGATGCCGTATTCCTGGACTTCAGGAAGGCATTTGATACGGTTCCGCACTTATGTTTAGTGAAAAAAATACGAGCTTACGGAATATCGGACCAGGTTTGTGACTGGATTCAGGATTTCCTAGAAGAAAGAACACAACATGTCATTCTTAACGGTTCAAAATCTGCAGATGTAGAGGTAATTTCGGGAGTACCGCAGGGAAGCGTGATAGGACCTTTATTGTTTACAATATACATAAATGACTTAGTTGACAACATCGGTAGCTCCGTGAGGCTATTTGCAGATGACACGGTTGTCTACAAGAAAGTAGCAACATCAGAAGACTCGTACGTACTCCAGGAGGACCTGCAGAGGATTAATGCATGGTGCGACAGCTGGCAGCTTTCCCTAAACGTAGATAAATGTAATATAATGCGCATACATAGGGGCAGAAATCCATTCCAGTACGATTATGCCATAGGTGGTAAATCATTGGAAGCGGTAACGACCGTAAAATACTTAGGAGTTACTATCCGAAGCGATCTGAAGTGGAATGATCACATAAAACAAATAGTGGGAAAAGCAGGCGCCAGGTTGAGATTCATAGGAAGAATTCTAAGAAAATGTGACTCATCGACGAAAGAAGTAGCTTACAAAACGCTTGTTCGTCCGATTCTTGAGAATTGCTCATCAGTATGGGACCCTTACCAGGTTGGATTAATAGAAGAGATAGACATGATCCAGCGAAAAGCAGCGCGATTCGTCATGGGGACATTTAGTCAGCGCGAGAGCGTTACGGAGATGCTGAACAAGCTCCAGTGGCGGACACTTCAAGAAAGGCGTTACGCAAGACGGAGAGGTTTATTATCGAAATTACGAGAGAGCACATTCCGGGAAGAGATGGGCAACATATTACTACCGCCCACATATATCTCGCGTAATGATCACAACGAAAAGATCCGAGAAATTAGAGCAAATACGGAGACTTACAAGCAGTCGTTCTTTCCACGCACAATTCGTGAATGGAACCGGGAAGGGGGGATCAGATAGTGGTACAATAAGTACCCTCCGCCACACACCGTAAGGTGGCTCGCGGAGTATAGATGTAGATGTAAGTCACGTCTCGTATTTGCGAGTGCTCGCCGAACCGTTTCCTTATAAGAGGCCCCATTGGCTTCCTTGATTTTCCACGTACTATTAGAGTAACAGACGTGCGTATTATCGACGTTTATGTTAATGTGAAACTCTATTGGGAGATGATCTGATCCCATTGAATCCCTTTCAACGCACCAATTAGATATTTCAGTAAAGCAGGGGGTGCAAAGAGTGACATCAATTGCGGAGGGTCTACGGAGAGGTGAAGTTATCATAGTAGGAGAGCCATCGTTGAGTATCACTAGGTTATTATCTTCGATAACGCTTATCAAGGGAGAAAATTCTTGTGCTATGTGAAATCGCCAAGCGGGTCTAACGCATCCATTCAGTCCCTTGTTGACCAGTCTGGTGTGGCAGTTGGAGGTAGCAATACGAAAGCCAGAGTTCTAAATTTCACGTTCAAGAAATCGTTCACACAGGAGAATCGCACAAACATACTGTCATTTGACCATCGGACACACTTCCGTATGGACAACATAGTAATAAGCATCCCTGGCGTAAAGCAACAATTGAAAAATTTGAAAGCAAATAAATCACCAGGTCCTGAGCCCTTTTCTCGTGTAATATACTGCGAACTATGGATGAAAGGTAACAGGAGTGCTACAGGAAAGTGTGATAGGACCGTTGTTGTTCTCTATACACATAAATGATTTGGCATACAGGGTGGGCAGCAATCTGCTATTGTTTGCTGATGATGCCGTGGTGTACGGTAAGGTGTCGAATTTGAGTGACTGTAGGAAGATCCAAGACGACTTAGACAAATTTTCCAGTTGGTCTGATGAATGGCAGTTAGCTCTAAATGTGGAAAAATGTAAGTTAATGCGGGTGAGTAGAAGATCAAACCTGTAATGTTCGGATACAGTGATACTAGTGTCCTTCTTGACACAGTCAAGTCGTTTACATATCTGAGCATAACGTTGCAAAGCGATATGAAATGGAACGAACATGTGAAAAGTCTGGTAGGGAAGGCGAATGGTCAACTTTGGTTTATTGCGAGAATTTTAGGAAAGAGTGGTTCACCTGTAAAGGTGACTGCATACAGGACGCCGGTGTGACCTATTCTTGAGTACTGCTCGAGTATTTGGGATCCGTACCAGATGGGATTGAAGGAAGACGTTGAAGTATTTCAGTGAAGGGCTGCTAGATATGTTACCAGTGGGTTCTAACAACACATAAGTATCACAGAAATGCTTCGGGAACTAAAGTGAGAAACCCTGGAGGGAAGGCGACGTTCCTTTCGAGAAACACTATTCAGAAGATTTAGAGAACCGGCATTTTGAAGCACACTGCCAAACGATTCTACTTCTGCCAACATACATTGCGCGTAAGGACCACGAAGGTAACATAAGAGAAATTAGGGCTCATACAGAGGCATATAGATAGTGGTTTTTCCCTCGCTCTGTTTGCGATTGGAACAGGAAAGAAAATGATTGATAGTAGTACAGGGTACCCTCGGCCACGCACCGTACGGTGGCTTGCGGAGTATCTATGTGGATACAGATGTAGATGTGATAAAATACATAAAAGACTGTGATACCCATATATAGCTGTTGTCATTTGTATTATTTTATGTTGATGAGCTGCGTTTAAATGTTGATATGTAGATTTTGTAAATTTTGTGTATTTATTAACACACGATAAATAAATAAAATAAATATGCAGTGGCACCACTTATCATCACATCAGGTACAGCGCTTGCATGAAAACGACTGTTCAGAGCCCCTACACACAGATAATTACACTGCGACGCTGCAAGCAGATCCGGGTCTCGTCTGAAAAGACGTGTTGCCAACCTGAGGCCAACGGTGCGGTTGGCTGCACCATTGTCGGTTTGCCTATATTGCAGCATCAAGGTAAGCCGCAACAATGGTCGCCGTGATGACAGTCCACTATTCCCCAGACGTCGTCACACTTTCAAAATAGATACTCAGCTTGGTACAAGCTATCCCATTCCCTGACTCAAGAAATGTGACGTGGTTGTTGGTCCTGCACAGGTGAATTAACAATACGTCTATTCTCGGCTGCTAGTCTCGTGGGGTCAGTGACATCCCGCGCGACGTTGAGTATGGTTCTCCCGAATCCATTGATTCCACATTAACATCACAGTCTTGGGATTCCGACCAACAGGAGCACCAAAGTCACGGAGCGATAAAACAGTCTTTCAGTAGATCACAATTCTGCTGCAGTCGAATTTCGATCCTTGCTGGTACACGTTTCTCCTCCATAAACGAGGTTTAATACGATTTCATCAGAAAGAAACAACATTCAAATGCGGTTCCTGAATGAGAAATCCGCTGCATGATCTGTCTTTACATTGCGAATGTACGTTACATTACTCCTACCAAATTTATCCGGTTGCGCTAATATGCTTATGATTTGCACATCTACGCATATAATACACCTCATGCTTGTTTAACATTTGTCAAATGCCGCCCTCGCTGTACCGCAATTTTTATGTTCAGCAGTGTATGTTACAGTAGCTCCCACAGAGTGCCAGCAGAATATAACATTTCGTAACGAAATATTCCTCTTGCTCTGTGTCATCGTCCTACAAGAACTTCCGAGGCTTATTTTATTCCTGGTTGACAAGTGACGTCATTGTAATTAGTACGGTGTCACGGTGAAGTAACAAATGTAAACGACAGACGTGCATTCGACCAGTCAGTTGTGAGAATGCAGTTTTCTGCGGTCGTAGTGTATCAACGTTGTTGAGTCAGAAATCGCACTAGAGCAATTGCTCTGAACCAGGTGTTTAAGGCATTCTCCAGAATTTTTGAAGAAGAGATGTATGTACACTAACTTTGTCCCACACTCCTTGACTCCCGAGCAAAACCAACGACGCGTAGATGCCTGTCGCGATTTAATTGAAACGCAAAACGTGGACAGTTCTTTTTTGGGAAAAAATCATCACAGATGACGAGACTTGGTCATAGCAATACGAACCTACCACAAAACAATAAAATGTTGAAATTCACATGAAGGGCCAACGCTTTGACGATGTAACCGACATTCAAGCCAATATGACGCCTGTATTGAACAACATCCAAAAGGAGGACTTTTCTGACAGTTTCACGTGGTTAAATGACCCCTCTGTGAATCGTACTCAAGCAGAGAGAGACTGTGGAACACCTGACGCATTAAAACCGCTATCTTAACTTTTGCCTTTTTTTTATTATTAATCCAGTCTCGAAACTTTTTGAACTGACAGGGTATGCACCCCTATGCTATTGTGTGTGTGTGTGTGTGTGTGTGTGTGTGTGTGTGTGTGTGTGTGTGTGTGTGTGTGTGTATGTGAGATCACGAGCACCACATGTGTTCGTGACATCACAAGTAGCTTTAGTCAGATGACTATTACATTTGAATAAATTTTCTTGTGATATATAACTGAACTTTTTACACATTTTTGCGCTAGTTATATCAGCACACAACTGAATTCTAAGTCTTCGGCCGTACGCACAGTACTCTTACTCATGGGTAGGAAGAAAATTTCTTCTTCGGTAGACGGTGTAGCCCCAGGTTATCCCAGGTCATCCGCTCCCTCAATTACAGTAGCTTCATGCCTCCTCGGCGCATTACCTCCCCACTCCAGTTTGCTTGTACATTGCATCCGAAAATATTGTTGGAACATTCTTCTAACTCTAGTGTTGAGGCATATGTGATAGCCATAGCAACAGACTTACTGCTGCAGACCAGAAGGAAAAGAAAGTACCATAGACAAGCCTTTGTCACATACAAGGTGTTTGTAATACCTCGAAGATACTTTCTTTTGCATTCTTTAGCAACTGCAGTAGTCATATGTATTCTGAGCACCTAAGTTCCGTGTTAATGTCAATAGTTAACCAGTTACCTCTCGCTTTGCTGAAGTGGGCTGGCCTCACTCGCTGGCAACAGTTCCTTACCGCACATCATAGCGTTTAAGCGCCTGCAGCCAAAATACTTCAGTGAAGTGAGATATCACTTGCTTGACCGTTGAGAATGTAGCTGAAACTCGCTTATGCGACTCTCGTGAATCCGGATCTCCGGTTATTCCAGATTGGTTTTTTAAAGTACAGTAACTATACAGTATTTGATACTCGGTCTGTAACGCCAGCAACACTCAACGTGGAGAATCGTTAAATTTAAATTCAGTAAATCGCCATCGCAGAACCTGGTAAGATGCCAGTACATGAGTTATAGCTGAATTGTACAACACTGTATTCTCAGCGTTTGTATCGCGTGTAAAATACAATAAAAGAGACCGAAGAAAGTACAGCGCCCATTCTCAAAAAGATACAGGTACTGAATAAGACGGATAAAGGAAAAATTGTTGAAAAAGATTGGTGCTGACACACTTACAAGGATTGCAGGATATAGGCGTTAATGGCGTAAATGACTGCCAACGAAAAGATAATGGCGCTGGTTACAGTTTGTTCCAGAAGACGGCGTTATCGCCATTTGTTTGTCTGCAGAAAATGACGATAGTGTTGATCGATTAGCTGACGAAATTGGCGTATGCTGCTGGACAAAGTAATGCTTTATTTCAAACGTCAGACGGAAACAACGTCGGCCGTATTACCTACGTGATTGCGTTGCACAGAAACGGTATACAAATCTGCATAAAAATATATTGAAGAGTTCAGTGTTTAAAACTCATTTTATTTTTCAATATCTGGTCAACATTTATGTGAACGTAAGGTATAATTCGTGTATTTTCTTAGAAACAAATATAATGTGCATGTTTATAGCATTTAACAGGTGTTTCTAGCATTTGACCCATGTCATACTATTTCCTTGACTTTCTGGCTTATCCGGATTTTCGATTGTCCGAATGACCGTAATGTCGCGAAGGCAAGTCTCTTTTGTCTTCCTGGCGCTGCAAATGTTTGCGACAAACTCGGTGCCAGTACGAGACGAAATTGCACCATTGTCGGCGAAGGAGCTGTCAGTCAGCAGACTGGCAACCATTTTCTGCACAGATACGTTAGTCACATAGTCTTTAACATGGATCACCATCCCCGCTTTATTCAATGAGACAAGGTTAAAATATCTGAACTCTGATAAAAGTGTTCATTATCCTTTAGTAGTACGACTGCACTCTGAAACATTCTAAGACCCCAACACTTGGCTGGGAACATACACCTCTATTAGACTGCACTGACGCAAAACAGCTCATCGTACGTTATGCGCTGTCTCAGCAAATAAAGAAACCTCTGGATGGGACAACAAAGATATTAAGACTTCGGCTAGAACATCTACAGCTAACTACACTAACGGAAAAGAAATCGCGGAACCAAAAAATAATTAATGTAGGGTAATGAGATCAAAAGTAACCGGTCACCTGGCTGTAAACGACTTACAAGTTCATGGCGCCCTCCATCGGTATCGCTGGAATTCAGTATGGTGTTGGCCAACCCTTAGTCTTGATGACAGCTTCCACTCTCCCAGGCATACGTTCAATCAGGTGCTGGAAGGCATCTTGGAGAATAGCAGCCCATTCTTCACGGCGTGCTGTACGGAGGAGAGGTACCAATGTCGGTCGCTGAGGCCTGGCACGAAGTCGGCGTTCCAAACCATCGCAAGGTATTCTAAAGGATTCAGGTCAGGACTCTGTGGAGGCCAGTCCATTACAGGAATGTTACTGTCGTGTAACCAATCCGCCAGAGACCGTTCATTATGAACAGGTGCTCTATCGTGTTGAATGATGCAATCGCCATCCCCGAATTGCTCTTCGACAGCGGGAAGCAAGAACGTGCCTAAAACATCAATGTAGGTCTGTGCTGTGATAGTGTCACGCAAAACAACAAGAGGTGCAAGTCCCCTCCATGAAAAACAGGGTCATACCATAACACTACCTCCTCCGAATTTTACTGTTGGGACTACACACGCTGGCAGATGACGTTCACCGGGCATTCGCCATACCTACACCCTGCCATCAAATCGCTACATTGTGTACTGTGATTCGTCACCCCATACAATGTTTTTCCACTGTTCAATCGTCCAGTGTTTACGCTCCTTACACCAAGCAAGGTGTCGTTTGGCATTTACCGGCGTGATGTGTGGCTTATGAGCAGCCGCTAGACCATGAAATCCAAGTTTTCTCACCGCCCACCTGTACAGACGTATGACACAAGTGACACCCAGTCACCTGACCACGTTCGAGGTCTGTGAGTTCCTCGGAGCGCCCCATTCTCCTTTTACGACGTCTAATGAATGGTTCAAATGGCTCTGAGCACTATGCGACTTAACTTCTGAGGTCATCAGTCGCCTAGAACTTAGAACTAATTAAACCTAACTAACCTAAGGACATCACACACATCCATGCCCGAGGCAGGATTCGAACCTGCGACCGTAGCGGTCGCTCGGCTCCAGACTGTAGCGCCTAGAGCCGCACGGCGTTTAATGAATGCTGAGGTCGCTGGTATGGAGTAACTGACGGTAGGTGGCAGCACAATGCACCTAATATGAAAAAACGTATGTTTTTGGGGTTGTCCGTATAGTTTTGATCACATATTCACATTAATAACCGGTGTAGTCGCCAGAATTTTGAATACAAGAATGCAAACGTGAATGCGTTGTGTTGTACAGGGGCAAGATGTCAGTTTGTGGGATGAAGTTACACACCTGTTGAACATGGTCACTCAATACAGGAACGGTGAATGTTGATAGTGCATGGCGGTGAAGTAGTCGTCCCCTATCATATGTGTTCGATTGGAAGCAGATCTAGTGATCGAGCAGGCCTAAGCAAAATGTCGACACATTGTAGATCAAGTTGGGTCACAATAGCCGTATGTGAGCGAGAGATATCCTGTTGGAAAACACCCCCTGGAATTCTGTTCATGAGTGGCAGCACAACAGATCGAATCATCCGAGTGACGTACAAATTTGCTGTCATGTTGCGTGACATAACCGCGAGAGTGTTCCTGCTGTTATACGAAATTACACTCCCGACCAAAATTCCAGGTGTAGACGCAGCGTGTCTAGTAGGTTGGTTACAGGCCCTCAACTGACCTCCTCCTAAACAACACGCGGCCATCACTAGCACCGAGGCAGAACCATTTTTCATCAGAAAATACAACGTACCTCCACCCTGCCCTCCAGTGAACTCTCGCTATACACTATTGAAGTCGCAAATGGCGGTGGTTTGGAGTCAGTGGAATTCACGCTAGGAGCTGTCGTTGAAGTAACTGATTTGTAACAGTTTGTTGTGTCACTGTGGTACCAACAGCTGCTCAAATTGCTGCTGCAGATGCAGTACGATGCGACAGAGCCATACCCCCAACACGATGCTCTTCCCACTTGATAGTGCCACGTGGCCGGAGAGCACGGTCCTCTTGCGATCACATTCCCGTGACCACCGCTGCTTGCAATCATGTACGGTGGCTATATTCCTGCCAAGTCTTTGTGCAGTACCTTAGAAGGAAAACCCAGCAACTTGTAGCCTATTACACTACCTCTTTCAACCTCTGTGAGGTGTTGACAATGATACCTTTGTCCCCTTAAAGCCGTTCTTGACTAACATCAATTCACCACATCCAATGGCAAATATAATCAACGCCCATGACCGCGACAGAGAGTATTTGAAGCTAATCTGATTTGCATCCTCACAACTGTGTTACTAGCGCCACTCTTATGCTACTGCCACGAAATTTGAATAGACATCATCTTTCAGACGTAGAACACGCCTACCACGTTTTTCTTTATGTCGCACAACTCCTTCTTGGTGCAGTGAGTTTTTTCGTCAGTGTATTACCTCTGTCATGTAACGTAAAACTGCCACAAAAGAATAGCAGCAGCTTAGAAACAACACTGTACAGTCAAATTTCAAAAACACAACCGCAGGAGCGCTACTGCTACAGCAACGTTTCTCCCCTAAAGTTACGAGCGCATGTGTCTGCCTGCTTAGCTGAGGGGACAGTCCGCCTTTCGCCGCGGAGCAGCTCGGACTTGTTTACGTCTCGGCTGCGAACGGTCGGGCAAGAAGCGGTGTTTACACCGTAGTCACTCGCGTGTGTTACTATTTGAATCGAACGCAATGGCACACAATTTCCGAAAAACCACGATACAGTTCACGTTCTGTAACGAGTATGCACGACCGAAGGCTTTCGAAATCGAACGTTTCTTGAGGGACGAAGTGCATCTTAATTACACGGAGATTATTGGAATTCATTTATCAATCGTGAGCAGCACTCTTTACGTAAAGATGATTGACGACGCGGCATGCGATAGGATCATTGAAGCCGCTAAACGAGGATTCCAGTTCCGACACTCCGATGGTCATATTGGCGAAGTTTTAGTCGCGCATTCGGGCCTGGGCGTGCGTACGATTCGAATCTTCGAGCTGCCTTTCGAGGTACCGGAATCATTGGTCACTGAATCACTCCAGCCATATGGCAGAGTCATTAGTCATACGGCCGAACGCTGGGCAAGTTTTAGCACGTATCCAGTGCTCAGTGGTGTCCGACAGGTGCGAATTGCCCTTACGAAACATGTGCCATCGTACATAAACATCGGCGGCTGTAGAGCTATTGTCATTTATGATGGACAGCCCCGGACATGTTCCGGGTGTGGTGGTGAAGGACATCTTCGATCAGCGTGTATGCAGAGGAGACTCGTGCAACTCCCCAGCGGAGACTTTCAGAATCCGACTACACCAACGTCACTGCCGATGACTTACGTGACGGCACTTCGCGGGGAGGTGACGCCGAGATCGGAGCGCACCATCGAACCGACGCCGCAGTTGATTGAGGCGCCTTCGGACACCACTGAAGAAGGAATGGCTCCGACCAACCTCCAATCTCAGACACTACAGGTGGCGCAGAAAGAGGATGACAGCATCCCAGTAGGCATGGAAGCTGAAGTGGAACGGCCCCAGGGCATTGTGGCGGCGGCGGGAACGCAGGAGATGCAAGATGCGCCAACACCAGAGGCCGAGGTCAGGGCCCGCAAACAACGCTCGCCAAAGCGGCGCAAGAAGCGCCGACTAAACTCTGCGGAGACGCTCCCTTCTCTTCTTGGGAGCCCAGACGAGTCTAACACAATGGACCTGTCTGACATGGAACCACAAGCTTCGGATGTCGCAGATCATATGAATTCGGACAGTGAAATGATGTCGTATCGTTCAGACGACGCATCCGCTCAGGGGCCTGCTACCCCTTCGGCGGTGGAGTCTACAGCTGCGAAAGAACAACAGATGTCACACATCAATGCCGCACAGGAAAATTTGGAGCCCACCAATAGTATCAGCTGGTATGAGCAGGAAGACGACATCACCGATGCGGACCATTCTATTGGTGGGGCCTTGCATCCGTCCGCATCTCAAGCAACCTAATGCCGCAGGGACACGTTCCTCGGGCGACCCTCGGCGGATGTGCAAAGGGACTATCGACACGGTGAAACTTTGTCATTTTAACATCATGTGGAGATGACAGCTACTCGACCCCAGGCATACAGAATAGGGACAGTGAATGTAAATACCATTAGATCGCCCGTGAAACAGCAGTTGTTTAGGGACCTGATATACGCGTCGGATGTGGATATACTGATGGTGCAGGAAATTTACATTTCTGAGTTCCAGGAAGTACATGGATACATCTCCTACACCTCGCCGCACTCGAACAACGACAGTGGAACGGCGATATTAGTCCGGGACGGGATTCCGGTCCGAGACCTGGCTTATCTACCTTCGGCACGAGGACTGGCGATAACTGTTAATGGAATTCGCATTCTCAATGTTTATGCCCCTTCCGGCACAGACAACAGACGGGCGCGTGCGAGATTTTATTCGGAAGAGATTGTGCCCTTATTTACCGGCAGATTCGATCATTTCATTATAGGTGGTGACTTCAATTGTGTTTTAGCCCAAAAAGACCAGACACCACATTACAATACCTGTCGTGAATTGCATGTGCTATGCCGGGATCTGGAGTTAAGCGACACCTGGGACATGATTCATAGGAACCGTGAGAGATATACTTTTTTTACCAGTCACTCAGCGAGCAGACTCGATCGAATATATGTTTCGGTTGGCCTACAGGATAAGGTGGTCGACGCGGAACGATGGCCTGCGGCATTTACTGATCATCTGGCTTACATTTGTACCATATCACTCCCTCGGCAAAGTGTGTGGAGAAGCCGCGGGACATGGAAGCTCAATTCGTCCCTTTTGGCGGACCCCGAATGTCGTCAGAGAGTCGAGGAGGTATGGGCCACATGTCAACGCCGTCTACCAACATATACCTCCGTGCTTCAATGGTGGCTCGAATGTACTAAGCCGGCACTAAGAAGAACTCTCATACAGTATGGTCGGGATAAGACGAGATGGCAAAGAGACACTCTTGATTATTATTACACCATGCTTCGTGAGCTGTCCTTCCAGGTGCCGTCTGCAGAACATCATGCGGAAGTTCATCGTGTCAAGGCACAAATCCTATCGATCACGCGACGACGACTAGGTGGCATCCCAATACGGGCAAGATGTCTTGACACCATCACTGGGGAACGTACCTCGATGCACCATGTGTCGCGGGAACATAAGCGTTACCGCCGGGCATTGGTAACAGTGCTCCACGGTTTAGATGGCCGTCAACTGACAACACAACAGGCCATTGCAAATGAATTTTTAGAGCATTTCCGCCATCTCTATGCCGGTACACCGACGGACCGTCTGGTGGGGGACGAGATACTGCAACATCTGCAAACGACACTGACAGAGACGGATAAGGCAGCGCTTATGGAGCCACTCACAGAAGACGATATAAAGGTGGCACTCACAAAAGGAGCGGCCCATAAATCACCGGGGCCAGATGGGATTACGCTAGAGTTTTATCGAGAATTCGTGGACATGATGAAGCCACAGTTGGTGTCGATGTACAATGAGGCGATGAGTCCGAACATGCGCCTACCGTCAGATTTTGTGACGGGCTTTCTTCTTCCCATCCCGAAGTTGGCGGGGAGTCGCAGTGTTAATCAATATCGGCCTCTCACTATGCTAAACACCGATTATAAAATTTTTGCACGGCTACTAGCGTCTCGTCTCAGGCTGGCGATATCCAGGACAATATCCCCTGATCAGGCTTGCCTAGGGGTGCGAAGCAACATCTCCTCGGCGTTAAGTGAATACCGTGACGTTATCGCCCTTGCGGAAACTTGTAAAATGCGAGCGGCGATGATATCTGTGGACTTCGATCGTGCATTCGACAGGATAAACCATGACTTCTTGGCGTCAGTCATGAGCCGAATGGAGATTCCACCTGTTTTCATCTCCATCATTATGAGGGTAATACGAGGGGCTACATCGAAGGTGATTGTAAACGGTCGGGAAGCGGGCTCGGTTCATATTAATAGCTCCGTCCGACAAGGGTGCCCACTCTCCATGATGCTGTTTGCGATAGCGCTTGAGCCGCTGATGTGTGTTATGAGGCGCTCACTTACTGGGATAGCGCTTAATGAGAACGCTTTCGTTTGTCGCGCATATGCGGACGACCTGATCCTTCTTGTCAGATCAGGTCATGAAGTGCATCAGGCTGTTGAATACCTAGACTCTTACGGGATGGCAGCAGGCAGTGTCATTAACATGACGAAATCCAAAATTATGCACATTGGACGGGGTCTGGAAGACATACCGGGACCGTTTCAGACGGTGGAATCGCTGAGATGTCTGGGGATCACATTTACCCGTTCACTACGGCGGTCAGCGGCGGCGAGTTCTCGGCGGCTTCTGCAAAATGTTCGTCTGGCGATACGGAACAACTCACTGAGAGCCTTTGACATGATCCAGCGTGTGGCATACACTAACGTTCACATAGCGTCACGACTGCCCCATTTAGCGCAGATCCTACCAATACCGAAGGGTATTGCAGACCGCCTCATGGCTGCCTTTGGTTACTATGTTAGTACTGGGATGTTGTTTAAGATCACATATGACACGTTAACGCTACAATTCCGGAACGGTGGCCTCAACCTCACAAACGTGCGACACAAAGCTCTGGCGCTTTACATGCGAGCGATGATACGAAATTGGCAACAACGAAAGCACACCATAACGTCAGCTCTGATAGAAGTACTTGTTCCGCCTTCGTACGAACCCCCTATTGCGGTGGGCAATATTTCGCCTTCTCTTGCACACATTGCCTCATTTCTTGTTGATTACAGTTATGTTCGTCTGAAAGTACCTTCGACGAGAATACCCACGACTCGGGAGATCTATAGGTGCTTGATGGATCACCATGGCCGCAACATAATGGAATTCAAATACCCGTCGAGAACGTGGAAACACATTTGGTGTGCAGTGCATACTCCATTACTGTCAACAGCAGCGAGATCGATGTGGTACATTCTTATAAACCGTAAACTTGTGACCAGGAGTCGATTACATACAATTCATATGGTCGATTCTCCTCTTTGCACAAACTGTGGCCTGTTAGCAACGGAAGAACATGGTTTAGTGTGTGGCGCAGCGAGGGACGTCTGGATGCTGACGCGTCGAATATTGGCCTTCCTTCAGCGCACTAACTACACAGAAATCACATCGGATGTACTTTTTCTACCGGACAAGACCTTTTTTCCCAAACAAAAGACGTATGCGGTCAATTGGATCGCTGGACATGCGACGAAATATTTGTATTCGTACGATATTAAGTCCGTGATGGATTATTGGATGTATTTACAAGAACAACACGAGCTCATACGGAGTCATACGAAATACAGGACTTACTTTTCCAATTTTTTAGGAAGTGTTTTTCACAATCCGCCCGACAGCTGGGGTGTCCCAGAACTGAGAAGACTCCTGCAGCAGAACGACTAGAGACAATACTGCGCGGTTCAGTTGTATTGGCATACAGCGCACTGAGAAGAAAACTGGCCCCTACATGGTCGACGCAGGAGAAATACATAAATATATGCCGCCCACAAAGGCAGAAATGGTCAAGATTATATGGCTGTCTGCCAGATTTATGATGCGACACCGCGTGCTGCAGGGATTGTGATGCAGATGATAACTTCATTTTCACTCCCGCCCGTGACTAGGATTGTCATTTACTTTATTCATGTTCCACAAAAAAAAAAAAGGGCGGCCTTTACGTTGATTTTCTGGTTTCCAAATTGTTTTTGCTTTGTTTTTGCTGTCTCGAACCTTTTCTTATCCCTAAGATAGTACAATTGTACGAATAAAGATTATTTGTTTACCCTGCCTTCCTGCTCCCAAAAAAAAGAAAAAAAAATCCGCTTGGAATACGAATTTTTATTCTTTTATTTTCACTTTCATTTAACTTGTATGTAAATCTTATTTATGTATTTGTATTAAAAAAAAAGCGGTTCAGGTTAAAAAAAAAAGCGTAATGAAAAAAAAAGCGCTGCGCGCTGACTACGCGGAACGATGTACACAAAAAAAAAAAAAAAAAAAAAAAGTGGTTAAGAGCTTTCGTACCATACAGAGGGCCCGGGTTCGATTCCCTGTCGGGTTGGAAATTTTTCTCCTCACGTGGACTGGGTGTTGTGTTGCCCTCCGCTTCATTTCATCCTCATCACCGGCATGCGAGTCGCTTAATGTGGCGTAGACAGAAAGGAGACTAGCACTCGGCCGCCGAACTTCACTGGATGGGGCCTCCCGGCCTGCAGTAAGATATGATCATTTCTTCTTCTTCTTCTTCTTATTCTTCTTAAGTCCACCTACTTTGGCTGTAACTGCCAAATACGTTTCGCGTCCGTGTACCTGCATAACGCCTTCTTTCTCAGCCGCAGCCATTCTCATTGGCTCAGTCCCCTTTACAGTTAATAACCAGTATTTATTCAGTCCCCTAGCAGAATAAGACTTTAAACAAAATCTGACAAAGTAACGACCGGAAAAGTTACCGTAACATCACTGCAAACCATCAGATTACTTAAATTGCCGATTGTTACACTACGTCTTGGTTTTTCGGAAAATCGTCCCCTCGTCATCGCCTAAGGCTGCTGATAAACTACAGCTCGGAACGTCTTCCAGAAACAACGCTGAGGGTCGCACACGTCTCAATGACTACTGCGGGTTCCCGCATAGAAGTTAAATCACGTAAAAAAATGTCCGGACTGAAATGTGGATTGGAGAATTATTTCACCAACAATCCACCCTATCGAAACGGGAAAAAAACGTTACGCTCTCTGAAGCTAGTGTATGTTTAACCAGAAATTATGGATACATTTCGACGATAACAAAGGTAGACCAAGAACGAGCAGTGACGAGTAGTTTGTCAAATATAAGTCGACAGACTACTGAATTTTTATAATCATCTCTTGAGTGATAGTGGCTTAATATCATAGAATAGTGGTTTTATTGCTCAACCGTTTCTTTGGAATCTACGAAAATAACATTACATTAGTGATTCTGACATTCAAGACATTTTAAAAATTCAGAAAAACTCATTAAAATACTGAACAAATCAGAATTTTTTTGTATAAAGCGTGTCTCTTCTGACATCTATATCAAAAGATTAAAGTATCCATGATTGTATGTACATCAAATGCAGAAAAAGAAAAGGATAAGCAGTGACACACGCACGATTTCCAAAATTTGGACCTGACTTCTATCTCTCGAGATTGAGATTTGGAATTAGTTTCCTGCACACAATTGTAAAAATCCAAACTGCACTGACATCTGAAGCTCTCTATCTCGAAGAAAAACATTTGGAGAACTCTCGGATGCCAAGTAGAATCGTAAGGCTGTTTACCACCTCTTATTTTTGCCATGAAATGAATGCAATCGCATGTTAAAGAAACTGACATGGTGTAATATCAACACTAGGAAGTGAGCATGAAACGGTCAAGACGAAATATGCGATTGTTGTAAAGTATAGCATCCCGAAAATGCAACAACTTTCCGTAAGAACGTACTGTAAATGATTTTTTTCTGTAAACAGCAACGCCATTAAAGCACCCGAATACTGGATGTTAACGGTATAATTTAGCTCTAGCCGTAACATTTGTTGCTGGATGAATCTTGTCCATTTATATTCGGGATATGATAAATAAATGAAAAAAACACTTTCTATAGACGTTAAAACAAGTTTTGAACATACTGCTTTGGAAACTATTAACAGATAACTCTCATGCGGGAAATCTGCTGAAAGAGAAAATCATTAACACAGCGCAATTTTACCGCAGTAGGCATATGAGCATCACTGAACGGGACATAACAGCGCTGTTTAGTCAGACTTTCCGAAAGTCTGTCCAAATTCTAACGAGGGCTACATGTCTTAAGCGTATTCAAGTTTCCCAATGTCTTTAATGCAAAGGAGCGGAGGAAATATCTCGCCCTGACAGATATAATCTGCTTTTCTCATATAAGCAGCGCACTTGTTTCTCGTCTAACTCGACTTTTAGAATATTCACTGCCTCCTGCGCTTTTTTATCATCAGTGAGTATATCCCACCTGTGGTGTCACCGCCAGACTCCACACTTGCTAGGTGGTAGCTTTAAATCGGCCGCGGTCCATTAGTACATGTCGGACCCGCGTGTCGCCACTGTGTGATCGCAGACCGAGCGCCACCACAAGGCAGGTCTCGAGATACGGAATAGCACTCGCCCCAGTTGTGCGGACGACTTTGCTAGCGACTACACTGACGAAGCCTCGCTCATTTGCAGAGCAGATAGTTAGAATAGCCTTCAGCTAAGTCCATGGCTACGACCTAGCAAGGCGCCATTAGCCTTACATAGCAATTGATAATTATCGTCTAAAGCATGTCTCAACAAGAACCATGTATACAACAAGGATGGATTAAAGTTAAGTATTCCCAAAGCAACGTACTTTTCTTTATAGCAGTCATTGAGCGTCCTGTTTCAGACTTCACGATATTCTGCGTGAGCTTATAGCGTGCATATAGGCCCCCTCAAAATAACACTGTGTCGGCACTTCTGTCGACACATCACCACCCTTGAGGTGCGATTCGGAAATGGAGGATGTAAGAGAATCTGGCAAGTACATTGGCTCTCTCAAAACTTTCTACTATGGATCCTACAGTCTTTTCAGTGACAAAAGCAACTTCATGGGCAGGTGCCATATCCTTACTTAGTTGCAGGCCTTCTCTCTCGCGTTGCACATGAAACTGGTCCAGAAGAGAAGCGTAGGTGTCTGCAGTTATTATTTTACTCTTTATGATGCAATAAATACCAGAAGTCGCTAATGTAACCCAGGAAACACTGACAGAGCTTCACCGAACCATAAAATCCACGGTTTCCACCCCTTATCCTTAGATTAATTCCATAAGTAAAGTGGCCGCGCTTTCGCTTTTGATATGCTTATGAACCCAACCATTTCGTACACGTTTAATCATTGTCCTTCATATTCTCGACGGATTAATGTTTGGTTGCCGTTTTGCTCCGTACTTAACAAGGAACACGTCGAGAGTATGGATATGTTGGACACAGCGGGAAATTGCTTGAGTATTAAAGTTGAAGAATCAAACTGCCTTAAAACTTTATCGTACTCAGTATTTCCCACTGGGAATGCTTAGCAAAACAAAGAATTTCACTACGGATAGGTATACCACTTCATCCATTCGAACGAAAGTTACACGATATGAGTTTTATAGAAGTCCATGTAAATAACACTATTCCACAGATCGGCACATTTAGATCATTGAGTATGGTGTACCAAGCTATCAGAAAAAGTAATTTCATTAATGTGAGTGCCATCTCGCTGATAGACTGAGAAATACTTTAGTGACCATATGTTGCTTTTCGATAATTGTGTTTGTTATAGTGGACTGCACTAAAAATATTGTGGAGCTTCGTGTTGGGTGGCACTACGTGTATAAGCTCAGCAAAATTCAGCTACATAGACTCTTTAACATACTACCGTTCCATAATCTTGTCTCGTAACATAAGTGAAAAATTTGATATGAGACTGTTGGAAAGAAAGCTGGAAGAAACTTAGTGCTATCAACGACGGAGGTGGCGCAGTACTGAAGACACTGTATTCGCGTTCGGGAGGACGGTAGTTCAAATCCTGTCAGCCATCCCAATTTATGTTATCTGAGATTTCTTTGAATAGCTTAAGGCGTAAAGTGTTATGTCTCCTTTGAAAAGAACACGACCGAATTCCTTCCATTTGTGCTCGGTCTCTAATGACCTAATCGTTGACAGGCCGTTAGAGTCTAATCATATCATATGACAAACGGTATGCCACTACTCTGCCGGGAAATCCACTAAAAACTTTATCTTCTGATCATTACATGGCAACCCTCTCATTCCACGGCGAAGAAGGCTTTAGCCACATCAGTTGCCCAGGTCATCAATCAGTGTTGTGATTGATAGCGATGTAACTGAGACGAAATTTGTTGGAGATATAATTCATATATTCGTCGCACATTCTATACATTACGCCCATATGGAAGAATACAGAACAGGACATTATCATATAGTTCTTTTATAATGTGTAACCGTTTCTGTATTCTCGGTTTTTCAAAATGGTTCAAATGGCTCTGAGCACTATGGGACTCAACTTATGAGGTCATTAGTCCCCTAGAACTTAGAACTAGTTAAACCTAACTAACCTAAGAACATCACACACATCCATGCCCGAGGCAGGATTCGAACCTGCGACCGTAGCGGTCTCACGGTTCCCGGTTTTTCATTCAATTTAATAACAATTTAAGCATTAAGACTTGGGTGGAATATTAGCCATGAAGAGTATTTTGTGCTTATTCTGCATATGTTATTGGTAACTGTGATGTATAATCACGAATGATTTGAAATTGCTGTTAACGATATTTTACATCAACGATGTTTCGCTGTAGAATAATACAGGAACATTAACTTCAACGGTTTATTCTAAAATGCTTGGCACTGTCTGTTGTGTGACATAAGTTTAGATTCGTGCGGATAGTAAAACTTTAACGTATTTTTGTTTGTGATTAGTTGCATACCGAAAGAAAAAGAAGATTAGAGTTTAACGTCCCGCCGTTCGAGACGGAGCACTATCTCGTATTAGGAATGAATGGGGAAGTAAATCGGCCCTGCCCTTATCAAAGGAACCATCCTGGCATTTGCCTTAAGCGATTTAGGTAAATGACGGAAAAACTAAATGCGGATGGTCGGACGGGGATATTAACCGTCGTCCCCCTAATGCCAGTCGTGTGTGCTAACGATTGCATCATGCCAGACGTTGTGCATACCGCCAACGCTCGTACGGTGTCCTATGAACAAAACGTGGAAAAACGAAAACAATGCTGATTAAAAGACGCCCACGATAGTTAGACTAAAGAATTATGAGCGTTTTTATATTTAACAGAGTAACAGCTGTCCGTTCATCGGTTGAACAAGAAGCGAGAATTTAACGATTCTTCATCTTGCACTGCCCACTAGCCTGGTTTGCGAATCGGATGAAAGAACGGAGGCTGATGTGACCTGTGGGCACGGTCGAAGGGCAGTGTCGCGACAATACTGCACACAGCACAGTCACAGGTTTTCACCCGCCAGCGGAAACGGTTCGCCGCTGCAGAGCTGACAGGAGCAGACTTGCGCGGCTGGCCTTCCAAGAAGTGCCTTTCGGCAGCGATAACTCATATTCGTACTGCGGACGTCGAGACGCCCCGAACAAAGGAACAGCGTTCTGGCATACGTGCGGCCGTGCGTAAGCACAAAAGCCCAGCATCGTTTCGCCGCTTATCAGCCGGCAGCCGTATCCGTTTTCCAGCTTCAGTCATCAAGAAAGCCGACTTCCGGAGCTGGCCTTCCACGAACAGTCCCTCGGCTGCGATAAATTTTTTTCCTCTCGCAAACGTTGAAACACCTCAAACTGAAACGAACGGCGACGAAAGCAAAGCAAGGACCTACGTATAAACTGACCAGTAACAAGTCAAACTCTTATTCCATCTACTTTCACAATGCTCAGTTTAGATACCAAATGAACAAAGCAGCTACGACGTCTTGCTTACTCGTTCCTACGTCCTTAACTCTATACACCCTTGTAAAACTTACGATTGCAGCTGGTACCAACTAGCGGTTCCCGCCAATCTGCTATGTAACACAGGACATTCTGTACTTATTTTCTATGTGAAATACCACTGGAGAACTTGTAACTGCAATTAACTAGTGGATAAACTATAAATTGTGCTGACCTTTGAATAAAATACTTAGTAGTAAAATTTACGGATGGTTTAGTAACAATTCCAACGTTTTCCTCCCTTAAGTGTTCTGGGGTTAAATGAACATTAGACCTGCCATGCTACTGACAGAGCAGTCACTATTCTCTGAAACTTCGGTTGAGAGTCTTATAAAATCTTAGCACAATTACAGCAGAAAAAAAAAAATGGTTCAAATGGCTCTGAGCACGATGGGACTTAACATCTGTGGTCATCAGTCCCCTAGAACTTAGAACTACCTAAACCTAACTAACCTAAGGACATCACACACATCCATGCCCGAGGCAGAATTCGAACCTGCGACCGTAGCGGTCACGCGGTTCCAGACTGAAGCGCCCAGAACCGCACGGCCACACCGGCCGGCTACAGCAGAAAAATTACATTTTCAAGTATAGAACAATTCGTTAATAACTGACTAGTACGGCCTCGTCAGTTTCGTCTCTGCACCAAGAGTGTTTGTAGAAATAATGCTAGGAAAAGGATGTCAGTCTACCTGATAGAAAAGGCTTCTTATTTACAATTTTACCCAAACGAGCTATAGCACTTCTGTAGCACAGTCTTCGGATCTTCTGTTTTATGTCTCGATAGTAAAACAAATTTTAGTAAAAACACTGTCTATGTCATCTGAAAATTATGTAACACTTTTGAAATAAATTGCTACCTTTCCTGGGATGTAAAAAACTTCTGCATTAAGTATGGGTGTAGCGCCATCTGCTACAGGATGAGTATCATGGACGGTAGACGAATAACAAAGAAACTCAGTTTCAAAATACGTATTGAGTGAAAAAAATTTAAACTATTCCAGCCTTTGTCGATTTTGTTCTGTTGTTTGTCCATTCGTGAATCTGTTCTAACGCAAACACCATTTTTGCATAAAAGGCATATCCATATACATTTACATCTACAAGCAGGATGAACCAGAAATCCACCAATAGATTTCGGAGATTGTTCTTAGGTATTTTCTGACTGTCTTGGTGTAAGGTACCCGTCGTCACCGGTGGCTCGTTGCGAAGTAATAACTTAATTATGAATTTCTGGCTTTCTTACCACAATTATCCTTGTTTCTGTGCAAATATCTTGCCAATAGCGAGAAAACATTTAATTACAATCATTAAAAAAATGTACAACACAAACCACAGAGTAAAGCAATGCCCTCAAAAAATATGGCTCTGAGCACTATGGGACTTAACATCTATAGTCATAAGTCCCCTAGAACTTAGAACTACTTAAACCTAACTAACCTGAGGACATCACACAACACCCAGTCATCACGAGGCAGAGGGCCCCCGGGAATCGAACCCGGGAACCCGGGCGCGGGAAGCGAGAACGCTACCGCACGACCACGAGCTGCGCAATGCCTTCAGATGTGATCTGGTAGTCGTCGCTGCAAGAACCGCTGAGAGCTTCATGGTGCATCTCTTCCAAAGCATTCAGTGAGCCCATACACGGCGTATCCGTCACCTCTTCGTCAGTAAACCTATCCATCATACTATGTATAACTGTTGTCGTTGAGTTAACACTGCCGGAAAAACAAACCTGAAACAGAGTCGATCAATACTGAATGCAGCTTCGAGGGCGAAGCATAAAGTAGACATTGATGTTGTCAACAAGAAGTATCGTGAGTGAACGGGACAAATTTGTTCCCGAGCGACACACACAGTGCATACCGGTCACATCTGCACTATTGTACAGATATTTTCTCTGCGATACAAAGATAATCTGAAGAAAGATATCAAACGAGATGCAATTGCTCTGTAACGAGTCACGGGAGACCATGGCTACCTTATACCAGAATACTAGGAAAAATATCCAAGAGCAATCTCTGAAATTTGGCCATCAGTGTTCTCGTTCACCCTGTATAACATACCGCAAGCCACTACAGAGTGAGTGGCGATGCGTACCTAGCACAAGTATTAGCAATTTTCTGTCTTATTTCATTTGCGTATTGAGTAAGAGAAAAACACTGTATACATGCCCCTGTATGCGCAACAATCTCCCGTGTCTTATTTTCATGATTCCTACGAGAGCTATACTACGGTGGAGGCAGAATTGTCAGACAGCCTTCTTCGAATGCAAGACTAAATCAACACCTGTTTTCTCGAGACGCCAAAATACACTTCTTTTCATTTACGCACGATCACACAATTATTTGTGGCCGACACGGAAAACTGGTTACTATCGTATTATGTGATCGCATATAAAATAAAAAAGGATGCAATACATCAATCACTCCTCTCCATAGATAGACTGTCGTTTTTTTCAAAATTGCGATTTGTGTTACCCGAGAATCCCCGTCACGATTTCCAGTAGGAGATACCCACATGATGAACCTAGCAACGTTGCTCTAAATTGTCTGCTGCCGTGATTATTTGATATAGATTGCAAACTCTGTAGCAATAATTAAGTATTAGTCTGAAACGCGATTTATACGCAATTTTCTCCACACTTAAACTTGACTATCCTAGAACTCCTCACAAATATCAGTGCCCCCCCCCCTTCCTGTTTCTTATTACAGATTTTTCATGTCCTTTTCCTTTCATGCTGTTTCTTTGCACTGCCCATTAGTGCAAGGTGTTTCACGTACGTGGCAGTTCGTATGGGATGTACACCTGCTAACTCCATCAGTAGGTACCATATGACGCCTCGACGCAACTTGCCTGAACAGAGCACAAATTAAAAGTCCCTGCGTAGATATGAAACTTACATTTGCTTACAGCAGCTGATGAAAATAACAACCCTTTGTGGGAAGACCTGCCCGACACTTTCCAAATACGGAATCAAACATTCGTCTAATATCTTCGAATTCTTCGAGTGTAAGGAACACCTTAGCTTTCAATATCCCTAACTTAAAAATATATAACTTTGATCTGGGTAACAAGGAGGCAGTCAACTACCTTATTACCAAAAACGCCACGTAATAATGTCACAGATGCATTGGCTGTGTGTTTTTGCATTGTCCTCATTGAAATACACGTACAGCTTTTCGTTATTAGTTGGTTCTCAGAATAAAGGTTACAATACAATGCTCACATAGGCATCAAAAGTTACCTAAGTGGGAAAGGATCGGTCCAGTAATTCATACTGCAATAATTGCACAGAACACTGTAGTTTTCACACCATGCTGGAACTCTCTGTGTAACTGATGGAAAGTTTCTGAACCTCAACGCGGATTGTTCAGCGAGTTCGTTGAGATCGATAAACGCAGGCATGTTTGGTCGGAGAAGAAGAGCATCTCAGGAACAACTTCTCCACCATCCACAGAGTAAATGGTTCAAATGGCTCTGAGCACTATGGGACTTAACATCTATGGTCATCAGTCCCCTAGAACTTAGAACTACTTAAACCTAACTAACCTATGGACATCACACAACACCCAGCCATCACGAGGCAGAGAAAATCTCTGACCCCGCCGGGAATCGAACCTGGGAACCCGGGCGTGGGACCCACAGAGTATTGCAGTACTAACGTCGAACAACAGTATATGAGTCTATGCATTACCGTTAATATTTAAGGTTTCTGTCAGTGTTTGTGGACAGCTCCAACAGCAGATGCTACTAAGTCTGAAGCTCTAAACAACGCAACGATTTTCTCGGACCTCTATCCAAGATCACTCCAAACTCATAGGTTTTTTTTCTGTTAAAACATTTGATTTCCTAATATTTTCCCTGTCCACGATGGATCCAGTCTCCCAAAATGTCCTTATTAATCTTTGTATCGTCAGATCACTGAGAAATCGTGCACTAGAGTAATTTCCGTACGACGGCAAATCGACATTCCACATTCGACTCTGTTCCTGCATAGTTTGCCTAAAAAACTTTCATTGTTGTTTCGCGTGTACCATAATGAACGGAAATTATACGCAACAACAAAGAAATATGATGCATACTCGATTGCGCAGTACATGAGACACACATCCACACACAAAGAAGCATTGTTAACCGATATGCCACCTACTACACTTTCCGAACAACGAGCCTAGGCGTCATGCGGTGATCGTATCCTGCCTACAAGATGTCAGATCCCGAAGAAAAGTCGACGACTGTGTTTGAGTCGTTTATGAAACATCCATTATTTAATAGATGTGATATGCTCCACATGTTCACCAGTAATCTCGTAATCCGATACTACCGGTTTCATTCTCTTCGTTATGTCGGTTGCCTTACATCTACTCACATTTAAAGAGAACTTACTATCTTGAACGGTGATCCTTCCATATAGTCAACAGTATCGTCAGAAAATAATTTGACAGTACTGCTCATTTAATCTGATAAGTCTTTTACGTCTCATCTCGTATGATAAGATCGTTGTTTTTTCTTTTACACTTTCTTGGGGCACTACCGATGTTAGTTTCGTTGTTTTCTTTAACATTCTGCTTTTAACATGAGTCATAAGTTCGTCGAGCCAATCGCATATCTGTGAAAATACTCCACGCGATAGTATCTGTGTTATTTGTCGAAAACATCCTACAATGCTGAATGGCTTTCGAACATCTGTGAGGTCATAATATACCGCTTCATCAGCATCTTCCGTTTGCTAGGATAAAACAAACTGTCCAATACTACTCTTTCACTCTTCGGCAGAGTGTGGATTGCTTTGAAACCCCCCGGAAGATTAAAAGGGCATGCCGGAAACATGTCTCCTAGTTTAACAGCTAAGCTACACAAGCCACGACACACAACCCCCCTCCCCCTCCCTCACGACTTACCTCCGCCATTATGTCCATAGTGTTCCGGGTATGGACAATGAAAATAGTAGGTGAAACTGAACTTAATAGGCACAGAACCTAGTTTAGACGAGAGCACAATATACACTGTCTAGTCACATTAACGCCTTAATGCCGAGTGTCGTGAATTCGCTTAATACCAATGCTGGAAGGTTAACTGTTCTTGAATCCAGTGCCAGTAGATATAGATTCTTCATGAAGCTACCAACACCTCTGACAAGTATTACATTCTTCTGAGTGTTTCGGGCACCTCTAAAGCACCTGGATTTTTTATTTTTATCTTTCATCTACAAAATTTTTCAGACATTAATGCGTTAATGACCACCTGTCAGAAGCCTGAACAACCACCATCTGCAGCACAGACCGCTGAGAGACATGCAGGAAGAGTGTCAGTGATGTCCTGGAGGGACGTGGAACAATGCCGACTCCAGCGCCGTGACCAGCTGCGCTATATATCTCGGTTGAAGATCCATGCCACGAACAGTCAGATCGAGGTGGTCCCACAGATTCTCGGTTGGGTTTAAATCCCGCAGTTTGGTGGCCAGAGGTGTATAGTAATCTCGTCCTGGTACTCTTCGAACCACGCACGTACGCTGTGAGCTGTGTGCCTTGTTTTGCTGGCAGATGCAATCGTGCCGAGGAAAAACAAACAGCATGTACTGGTTGACAGCATCCCAGAGGATGGATCTATACTTGTGTTGATCCATTGTACCTTCCAGAACGATGAGATCACCCAGGGACGGCTACGAAAACATTCCCCAGACCTTCCTGCTGCCTGGATCCTCCCGAAGATAGTTGCAGAGTGTTTTCTTTCAGTCTAATGAAGCACAAAACGTGATTCATCTGAAAAAGCTTCTTGTCGCCTCTCAGTGGAGGTCCAGCTGCAATGCAGACGTGCAAACTCCAGCCTTCGTTTCCGATGAACAGCAGTCACCATAGATGCATGAACTAGGCGTCTGCTGTCAAGGCCTATACGCAGCAACGTTCGCTGAGCGGGTGTTGAGTGGGCACTGTTGGTAGCCCCTTCGTTCGTCTGGGCAGTCAGTTGCTCAACAGCTTCACGTCTATTCAAAAAAAATGGTTCAAATGGCTCTGTGTACTATGGGACTCAACTGCTGAGGTCATTAGTCCCCTAGAACGTAGAACTAGTTAAACCTAACTAACCTAAGGACATCACAAACATCCATGCCCGAGGCAGGATTCGAACCTGCGACCGTAGCGGTCTTGCGGTTCCAGACTGCAGCGCCTTTAACCGCACGGCCACTTCGGCCGGCGCACGTCTATTCGCCCACACATTTCTACACAGCTGTCGTCGTTTACCCCTGTCATTTGCGGCCCATGGTGCACCACAGTTGCTTCGGTGTCGGTTGAGGATAGCGACATTTTACCGTGCATGGTACACGAGGGCTATTTAAATGGTTCAAATGGCTCTGAGCACCATGGGACTTAACTTCTGAGGTCATCAGTCCCCTAGAACTTAGAACTACTTAAACCTAACTAACCTAAGGACATCACACACATCCATGCCCGAGGCAGGATTCGATCCTGCGACCGTAGCGGTCGCGCGGTTCCAGACTGTAGCGCCTAGAACCGCTCGGCCACTCCGGCCGGCAGGGCTATTTAGAAAGTAAGGTCCGATCGGTCGCGAAATGGAAACCACTGTGATAAAACTAATTTATTTGCATCAGTTAGCTACACTTACCAGCTACTTCTCGACATAGTTGCCACTCCGACTCTGGCATTCGTCGTAGCATTGTAGCAGCTTTCCTCATATCCTCGTCATAGAACGCAGCCACCTGTGTTTTTCCATCAGTTCTCTGCCCTGGTCTAGAGCTAACTGTCTGTGGCAAAATTTTGTCTTCATAACTAGCGGTTCGTGTGTGCAGCTATGAAATTTGGAGGGAGTTAACTCTATGCTGTATGGTGAGTTATCAAATAATTCCCATCGAAAACGCTGCAGGTGCGTCTTCATTAACCCTGCAGAGTGCGGTCGATAATTGTCACGAAGAAGGAAACACATGGCAGATGTGACATGTGGGCTGCATGACATCAGGCGAAATCTCTCCCCAGGCTCTCATACTTGGCGGTAGATACTATTTATTTAGGCATCTTAACATGCTTTCGCCGGCCGGGGTGGCCGAGCGGTTCTAGGCGCTACAGTCTGGAACCGCGCGACCGCTACGGTCGCAGGTTCGAATCCCGCCTTGGGCATGGACGTGTGTGATGTCCTTAGGTTAGTTAGGTTTAAGTAGTTCTAAGTTCTAGGGGACTGATGACCTCAGAAGTTAAGTCCCATAGTGCTCAGAGCCATTTGAACCATTTTTAACGTGCTCTCTGTGCGCTCAGAACTGACAAGAGCTTAGTGACAAGATCGACGGGCATACTAGAGACACTGTCCAACACTTTTGTTCAAAGTTTTCTACACATCTACATCTACATCTATACTCCGCGAGCCACCTTACGGTGTGTGGCGGAGGGTACTTATTGTACCACTATCTGATCCTCCCTTCCCTGTTCCATTCACGAATTGTGCGTGGGAAGAACGACTGCTTGTAAGTCTCCGTATTTACTCTAATTTCTCGGATCTTTTCGTTGTGATCATTACGCGAGATATATGTGGGCGGTAGTAATATGTTGCCCATCTCTTCCCGGAATGTGCTCTCTCGTAATTTCGATAATAAACCTCTCCGTATTGCGTAACGCCTTTCTTGAAGTGTCCGCCACTGGAGCTTGTTCAGCATCTCCGTAACGCTCTCGCGCTGACTAAATGTCCCCATGACGAATCGCGCTGCTTTTCGCTGGATCATGTCTATCTCTTCTATTAATCCAACCTGGTAAGGGTCCCATACTGATGAGCAATACTCAAGAATCGGACGAACAAGCGTTTTGTAAGCTACTTCTTTCGTCGATGAGTCACATTTTCTTAGAATTCTTCCTATGAATCTCAACCTGGCGCCTGCTTTTCCCACTATTTGTTTTATGTGATCATTCCACTTCAGATCGCTCCGGATAGTAACTCCTAAGTATTTTACGGTCGTTACCGCTTCCAATGATTTACCACCTATGGCATAATCGTACTGGAATGGATTTCTGCCCCTATGTATGCGCATTATATTACATTTATCTACGTTTAGGGAAAGCTGCCAGCTGTCGCACCATGCATTAATCCTCTGCAGGTCCTCCTGGAGTACGTACGAGTCTTCTGATGTTGCTACTTTCTTGTAGACAACCGTGTCATCTGCAAATAGCCTCACGGAGCTACCGATGTTGTCAACTAAGTCATTTATGTATATTGTAAACAATAAAGGTCCTATCACGCTTCCCTGCGGTACTCCCGAAATTACCTCTACATCTGCAGATTTTGAACCGTTAAGAATGACATGTTGTGTTCTTTCTTCTAGGAAATCCTGAATCCAATCACAAACCTGGTCCGATATTCCGTAAGCTCGTATTTTTTTCACTAAACGTATGTGCGGAACCGTATCAAATGCCTTCCTGAAGTCCAGGAATACGGCATCAATCTGCTCGCCAGTGTCTACGGCACTGTGAATTTCTTGGGCAAATAGGGCGAGCTGAGTTTCACATGATCTCTGTTTGCGGAATCCATGTTGGTTATGATGAAGGAGATTTGTATTATCTAAGAACGTCATAATACGAGAACACAAAACATGTTCCATTATTCTACAACAGATTGACGTAAGCGAAATAGGCCTATAATTATTCGCATCTGATTTATGACCCTTCTTGAAAATGGGAACGACCTGCGCTTTCTTCCAGTCGCTAGGTACTTTACGTTCTTCCAGCGATCTACGATAAATTGCTGATAGAAAGGGGGCAAGTTCTTTAGCATAATCACTGTAGAATCTTAAGGGTATCTCGTCTGGTCCGGATGCTTTTCCGCTACTAAGTGATAGCAGTTGTTTTTCAATTCCGATATCGTTTATTTCAATATTTTCCATTTTGGCGTCCGTGCGACGGCTGAAGTCAGGGACCGTGTTACGATTTTCCGCAGTGAAACAGTTTCGGAACACTGAATTCAGTATTTCTGCCTTTCTTCGGTCGTCCTCTGTTTCGGTGCCATCGTGGTCAACGAGTGACTGAATAGGGGATTTAGATCCGCTTACCGATTTTACATATGACCAAAACTTTTTAGGGTTCTTGTTTAGATTGTTTGCCAATGTTTTATGTTCGAATTCGTTGAATGCTTCTCTCATTGCTCTCTTTACGCTCTTTTTCGCTTCGTTCAGCTTTTCCTTATCAGCTATGATTCGACTACTCTTAAACCTATGATGAAGCTTTCTTTGTTTCCGTAGTACCTTTCGTACATGATTGTTATACCACGGTGGATCTTTCCCCTCGCTTTGGACCTTAGTCGGTACGAACTTATCTAAGGCGTACTGGACGATGTTTCTGAATTTTTTCCATTTTTGTTCCACATCCTCTTCCTCAGAAATGAACGTTTGATGGTGGTCACTCAGATATTCTGCGATTTGTGCCCTATCACTCTTGTTAAGCAAATATATTTTCCTTCCTTTCTTGGCATTTCTTATTACACTTGTAGTCATTGATGCAACCACTGACTTATGATCACTGATACCCTCTTCTACATTCACGGAGTCGAAAAGTTCCGGTCTATTTGTTGCTATGAGGTCTAAAACGTTAGCTTCACGAGTTGGTTCTCTAACTATCTGCTCGAAGTAATTCTCGGACAAGGCAGTCAGGATAATGTCACAAGAGTCTCTGTCCCTGGCTCCAGTTCTGATTGTGTGACTATCCCATTCTATACCTGGTAGATTGAAGTCTCCCCCTATTACAATAGTATGATCACGAAACTTCTTCACGACGTTCTGCAGGTTCTCTCTGAGGCGCTCAACTACTACGGTTGCTGATGCAGGTGGTCTATAGAAGCATCCGACTATCATATCTGACCCACCTTTGATACTTAACTTAACCCAGATTATTTCACATTCGCATTCGCTAATAACTTCACTGGATATTATTGAATTCTTTACTGCTATAAATACTCCTCCACCATTGGCGTTTATCCTATCCTTGCGGTATATATTCCATTCTGTGTCTAGGATTTCGTTACTGTTCACTTCCGGTTTTAACCAACTTTCCGTTCCTAATACTATATGCGCACTATTTCCTTCAATAAGAGATACTAATTCAGGAACCTTGCCCTGGATACTCCTGCAGTTTACCAATATTACGTTAACTTTTCCTGTTTTTGGTCTCTGAGGACGGACGTTCTTTATCAACGATGATAATGTCCTCTCTGGTAAGCCGTCAGGTATTTTATCGTTTCGCCCAAGGGGGGGTCCCTCTAACCTAAAAAACCCCCGTGTGCACGCCACACGTACTCTGCTACCCTAGTAGCTGCTTCCGGTGTGTAGTGCACGCCTGACCTGTCTAGGGGGGCCCTACAGTTCTCCACCCAATAACGGAGGTCGATGAATTTGCAACCATTATAGTCGCAGAGTCGTCTGAGCCTCTGGTTTAGACCCTCCACACGGCTCCAAACCAGAGGACCGCGATCGACTCTGGGCACTATGCTGCAGATATTAAGCTCAGCTTGCACTCCACGTGCACTCCACGGTTTTATCGGGTTTTATCGGATTTTCACTGTAGTTGCCATTTCGCACCTGATCAGACTTTACTTTCCGAATAGCCCTCTTACTTTAACCATGGCGGCACGTGAACAGTTTACAAACTTCTTAAATGCTTCACTCGTTGGTCCGAAAGCCAATGATCAGGCCCTTTTGGACGTCAGATAAATGGCTCCGTTTCCCCGATATTACAGCGACTGCACTGTTTCCCACGTCATCCCGACACACTCCATATACTCCACTGCTAGCACTACCATCTGCCATGTATTAGTGGTTATTACACGTTGACATCGAACATAGGCGGTTGTCGCAGAAACGTGACGATGTACATAAGCAAGGGTGAATTATGCTTCGGGAAGTACTGAGTACGCGAGTGAACGTAGGAGAACGGTACAAACGGATGTAGAACTGTGAGGGCGGCTCATGAACGTTATAATGTTCGAGCTTAAGATATGCTCTGGAACACACGGACAATAGCGATAATAGCATATACTTCCGTGCTATCGTTTCTTCATCCTTTCTGCAAACGGGAGAGAGATAGTCAGAGAGAGAGGGAGAGGGAGAGAGAGAGACCACAATGTATAAATTACAAACATTAAATTCCGACTGCTTATACCACATGAAGCATCTTCTCCTGCCTAAAAATCATTGAATATATTCGTTGAAATTGAACGTGGTATACACTAAATCAAACGAGAGGGTAACGTACATAATGGGGAGTAAACAAAACTTCACGAAATGTTGGGTACGTGAGTGATCAGTTTACAACAGTAAATTCATGCGATTGAGCTACCGAAGTGAGTATACTGCTGTGAGAAGTAGAGTAGCAGCCATTGCCGTAGAATCAGGAGTATCTGTATCACTTATTTATGGGTACTATCAGACTACCACAGATGTAATCTAGGGTACAAGATGCCTCCTCAGTAGAGAAACAGCAGGTTATGTTTAAAAAGGAGGCAGAAAAACTTAATGATTTTGGAATTCCTTCGTGTCAGTTTTCGAAACCCCTAAGCGATCGTTTGAATAATAAGTAATATACACAGGAACGCAAAACTGTGTAAGAATATTGCATTCCAAAATGAACTCAGTTGGGTCTGATAACGACAGTTTGAGGAAAGAAGTTGGAACCGAAGGTCTGAGTAATGGATGAAATGATTTATTTAAACTCTAACTTTAAAGAAAAGTTTGAGAGCTATCAGCAAAACGGTAGGAAGTATAGAAGACGAGGGAAGGAACTATAAATATTAAAGAACAATCTGCAGATACTAATTAATCCCAATTGTGGCAGAAGAAAATTACAGGAAGAACAGAACGGAAAGAATGGAAGAATTGTCCAAATTCTATTCATAAATACTCTCTGGAGTAGATGCCAAGGTGGAAAACTGTCAACAAGAAACTGTACAAGTTGAATCTGATTGTAAAGAGGACTGACTCTACGTGTTACCACAGAATACTGCATCAGATGAAATCAGGACGGGTAATCATGTAACAACCTGAGTAGAAAGTGTATAAGGTGTAACAGTAAATTTGAGTAGTAGCATGAGTGACTTTGAAAAATAAATAAGTGACTTAGGAGCCAAAGTACTACTGGACGTTTGATTATCTTCAGAGTTACTCATAAGACTTCTTCAGATGTGGCATTTATCAAAAATGGCTCTGAGCACTATGGGACTCAACATCTTAGGTCATAAGTCCCCTAGAACTTAGAACTACTTAAACCTAACTAACCTAAGGACATCACACACACCCATGCCCGAGGTAGGATTCGAACCTGCGACCGTAGCAGTCCCGCGGTTCCGGACTGCAGCGCCAGAACCGCACGGCCACCGCGGCCGGCGGCATTTATCGGATGTTGCATGTTCGTAAGTCTAATTTCGAGAAAGAACTCCACCCTCATTATTTTTGGATTCATTTTTTTTAAAAATGCTGTGTGTCGTATCATGAGAATGCGAGAAAATATTTTTCGTTAAAAATCACCTACCAGGTAATGATTAGGATTGGTCACCAAACGTGATGCTAGAGAGCAACATATTATCTTAATTGCTTTAGAAATATTGGTCACATATTTAGCAAAATGATGTATTTCGAGAGATCCTGAGTGCTAGAAAGTTTAGCCTTGGTAACGAGTCAGTAAAATAATTCCTTCATTGGTGGGTTTTACATCCGTCCCATTAGACTGACAAATTGAAACCAGAAACGTTTGTCATGGGATTAGAAGGCAAGCTGTCATGACAGCAGCAGTCGAGAATTATTTCTACGATATTCCAGATGGATTTACCATCCGCAATGAGTAGAAAGAGTGTTTAACGGTAAGGAAGAGCATAAATATACCACCAATGGGCGTAGGTCTCATATTAGACATGGACAATAGAACAATACATAGGATGTCACAAGCAAATACAGATAAATTTCGAGGGACAATAGGAGGCGTCTTGAGGAACAAATTGAGGATAAATGCTCCTGCCTAGAAACATCAGTGAATTACGTCACAAAAAGTGGATGCTTTAGGGGACAACTACGGAGCTTCTACGTAGACGCTGCGCTTAGTGGTATCTCTAGTATACACTGTTATCGTGAGTGGCGTGGACGCGTTCGATGTCATCTACCGTTCCAACTGCTTTAGTGCCCACTTCATGATTTTCCGCTTGCAGTCCGTTAGCGTACAAACACATCCGGCGAGGCTGCCACCTATCAAAATAAATTCGGCAACCTGTAGCGTCGTTGGCTGACGCCTCCAGTTATACTTTCCTATCCTCAGTTTCTTTCCACAGAACCCTCGAAGTTTCTGCGCCCTAATTAGTTACTTCCTGTATATGTGCAGCACAAAGAGACTCATATTTTAAACGCAGATCACCATAGAATACGTCAAGGAAGGTCGTTACGTTAAACTCACCATTGTCAGAGTAACAGACGACAGAATGGGAGATACATCTCCGCTGAGGCCAGATAAAGAGCCGATAAGCCGGCCGCTGTGGCCGAGTGGTTCTAGGCGCTTCAGTCCGGAACCACGTGGCTGCTACGGTGGCAGGTTCGAATCCTGCCTCGGGCATGGATGTGTGTGATGTCCTTAGGTTAGGACGCGGAAGCCCAGTAGCATGGCCTGCTAGATCATCGGAGTTAAACCAATGGATTTTTACCTCTGGGACGTCTGAGAAGCGTTGTGCGTGCTGAATCGGTTCCTGATCCGCAGACTCTTCAACAGCAAGTTCACCACGCCTGTGGCTCTATTCGGAGAGAGGCCGGAACTGCGGCAATCCATGATGCGAAGTGTGAAAAGGTGCTTGCATCGCATGGAAACCACTTTAAACATCTGTTGTGATGTGGATGCAATGCAGCTCTGTACTGTGTTCCGAGACGATTTGTTGTTGCACGCACAGCGCCCATTTCCGAGCACATGTTCACAGGACCTTTCTTCCTGCATCTCCAGTCAGGAATCAAAGCCCGCAGTTGTATCATGAACGATCATGATGCAACCATAAACGAGAGATAATATTTTTCGTTCTTTTGGTCGTTCTAGACTGAAAGACATTTTGCTCAGAAATAGGGTCTGCAAATTGAGGTACTATTCCAGTACATAAGTTGAGCCTTTGCAATGCTGTTCGTGTTTAGGGGGAATACCAAGGGGGCTGATGGTAGTCCATGCAATTGAGCAAAGCCACTGTAGCAAGGTGGCATAATGGTTAGCGCATCTGCCAAATGAGTAGCAGACTGAGTTCAAATCCCGGCCTCAGAACAAATTTTCATTCATTGCTTCAGTCATCATATATACGCCATAGATGTTCGAGACTTGGAAAGGTCTTTGGAACTATATACTTTCACTTGACCATTTAACTTTTCGCTGTTTTTATTAATCCAGTCTCGAAACGTTTTGGACTGACGAGGTAAATGTATTTTTTGTTTTTGGATAAGCCTCTATATTGCCATTGAAATACCGCACTCATCGACATTCAGTTTCTCTTCTGAACACCATTTACAAACTTTCTGGCATGTACTATGTACCTCTCTACCTTATAGACCCTTGTCCTAGTTACAGAAATGAGAATAAAACTCTTCGATGTTTTCTTCTTGTATTTCGACCTTTGATTAACTGGCTTTCACTCTCTGAATGCAGACAAAACTTGATGAATCATTCAGTGGCTGCAAAAGTACTAAATTAATGGATGTAGATGATGCGAAATTGGAACTGTTCAATATTTGAGCACCAAAGAAAAAAAATTGCTGCCTCAGTTTTCTGTTTGTCTTTAAATGAGGTAAAAAAACCTGAAATCCGAGTCTTAGAATCTTGTTGGAGGAGTTAAGTTCAGTTTTAGTTTTTTAGGGCCCAGTCGACATAGTCACGAGGCCAGGACAGACGCTGCAGGCGCTGTCATGCTATTAGCAAAGGCACTCGTGTCGGTCCTCTGCTGCAGTAGCACATTAACGCCAAATTTCTTCTCCCAGTCCAAACGGATACGTTCGTCGTACGACCTGCGTTGATTTCTGCGGTTATTACAAGCAGTTTTGCTTGTCTGTTAGCAATGACAATTCTTCGCAAACGCCGCTCCTCTCGCTCGTTAAGGGAAGCCCGTCGGTGACTGTGTTGTCCGTGGTGAGACGTAATGCCTTAAATGGCATTCTCGGCATACTCTTGATAGTGTGGATTTCAGAATATTAAATTCCATAACCATTTCCGAAGTGGCATGTCCCACGCGTCTAGCTCCAGCTACCATTACGCGTTCAGAGCCTGTTCATTACCGTCGTGCGGCCATAATCCCGTCGGAAACGTTTCTTACGAATCACCTAAGTACAAATGACACTTCCACCAATCGTCTGTCATTTTATATCTTTTGTACGTGATACTACCGCCCTTTGCATATGTGCATATCCATGACTTTTGTCACGTCAGTGTAACTCTGTAGTGTGTTTCTGTGGCCAGAAAGAACTGAAAAAAGAATTATGATTAGAAATGATTGAAAGATTTATACATTTTAATTTAGGTAATATAGACTCATATTACTTATAAGCATTTTTATATTGATTTTGGAATCTAACTCGAACAACAAAACCCTGAAATTCATGAAGAAGGGACAGTTTTCAGTATGGTGATGTTACTGAAAGAAAAATTCTACCATTATACAGAATTTGGTTTCCACAATATTCTACCATTATACACAATTTTGTGTCCCACAATAGGTCTCGTGTAGCTGAGAAAAATACCTACACTTGCTCAATACCAGGCATTTCAGTTTCGACAAAGTTTGATGACACTTTCCATGATTCATGTACTTACGTATTTTAAAAATCTGGATATATCATGGAAGAGAACGATGACCTGAACAAAGTTGTGTTTACAAGTGGAAAACCTGTGCGTTGGTTTAGAATTATGTCTGTACGTAGGAAATTTAAAAAAAAAAAACTAGAAGTGATTGGAACCTCGCAAGTTAAACAACAGATTCTTTTCGTTGAGCGGCTTCCTTTTTAAATGTGTCCTGTGACATTATGTTGACGCGTTATTTAAGTAGAAAATCAGTAAAACAAAAACAGTCGTTATTCTGTCTTAAATTTGAAATTTGTCCACTAAGAAGTAACGGAGGACTCCATAAACAGGATTAATAGTGCCGATACAGCACTTTTATGCGCTCTGTACGGCAGGTTACTCAAACAAAAAGCAACGGCAAGATACCACGTTTCGTTCAATAAACAATGCCAGGCACTAAATATTACACCAAAATACGTGTGCGTCAAGTCAAGACGTACGTCAGCCGCAGCGAAAAAGCACTAAGCTCGCTGTTTCCACGTGGAAAAGGAAGAAATTAAGCAGTACAGCATCAGGGACAGCGTCAGTGCACGTTAAAGTGATGTACATGCGAATCACACATGATCTACAACTATGTGAATTTGATATACGTGAATATGAAATACGTGAATGAGAGTGTAACATAATCCAGGATATGGACTTTCGCAACAAAAAAACAGCCTATCCTATTGTAGAGAAGCCACAGCCTCAAAACCTAAACACAATATTTCAGAACGTGTGGTAAATCTATCTGAATCAGTTCTTTCCACAAAGGAGGAAGTGCTAGACAAAGGTTTCAAACATGCCCCTCGCCACAAACCTTCCGAAAAACAATTAGGTGTATTAAAAGGTGATATAGAATACAGTGTAAATAAAGACATTGTGATCAAACACTTATTAAGTCGTGGTATACAAAAATGGCTTCAGTTAGACACTCCTGCATCACAATCTATGGACCAAAATGCACTGAAGAACCTAAGGGAAAAAATTACTGAATATAACAACATTCTCGCGAAAGCAGATAAAAGTAGTACTTTGGCTCTCATGGACTGAGAAAGTGAAACAACGCCTCGCACGCAGTCCCTACTATATCCTCATCGACATAAAAGAAAACCGGTTACGAAGAAATCAAAAACTTTACCATGACCCGCAAAAGCATAATACCTGAATATGAAGCTACGTATTTCATTAACATGACCCCAGTACCTTCAAAACTCTGTGGATTTCCTAAGCTAGACAATGAAGGCCAACTTTTATCCTTCTTCTGCCAACGTCCACGGCACCAAACTACAAAATTACCAAAGGATTGCATTTCTGTATCAAAACCGTGACAAAATTTAAGTATTTGTTCGGAATCTTAAATTCTTTGGACCTCCTCGACAAAATTAATGACCTGCCTATTCCACGCAGCTTGAAACTAGTATCTTTTCATGTTAGCAAATTATTTACAAAGATACCTGTCAAAGAATGCTTCGATATTTTCACAGACCTACAGAGTAGGCGTCAGCCCTGTACAAGTAACAGACATAAAACTGGCCACCCAGTCACGTTTACAACAAAATCATTTTCAATGTAAAGGTGCCCTACACAAACAGCTAGATGGCTGAGCAAGGGGTCTTCCCTCAGCGCCACTTTAGCAGAAAACTTTATGGATAATTTCGAAAAACAGCTCCTACATAATGAACCTCTCAGTGATAATATTAATTATTGGTACAGATATGTAGATGATGTACTGTGTCTGTGGCCTGGAATCAAAAGAAAATTGAAAACATTCCTATAACATCTAAACTTATAACACAAAAACATACAGTTCACCATCGAGTTTGCTGAAAATAGACCTCAATATAGATATCACTACAAACGCACATAGTTTCAAAATTTTCAGATAACTCAGCACAACAGATACTGTAATATCCTCACTTTCACAACTTCCAATATCAAACACACATGCAGCTTTCCAGTCCATAGTACATCCAACCCAATCTCAAAACAGAATTTTCAGGCAGAATTAGACAACATTAAATGTATTGCATTAAACAATGGCTATCCTCCTGAATTAATTGACAACATTTTACACAAAAACACAGAAGAAAAATATCGCCTACTTGTATGCCCCCTCTGCAGCAACAGCCATATGTAAAACCAACTGGTGTATTATGCCATATGTAGGGAAGCTAACCTACAAATTAACCAAAATCCTTAAATCATACAACTACAAAATTTCATTTGGTATAAGAGGCACTACATCTACATCTACATCCATACTCCGCAAGCCACCTGACGGTGTGTGGCGGAGGGTACCTTGAGTACCTCTATCGGGTCTCCCTTCTATTCCAGTCTCGTATTGTTCGTGGAAAGAAGGATTGTCGGTATGCTTCTGTGTGGGCTCTAATCTCTCTGATTTTATCCTCATTTTCTCTTCGCGAGATATACGTAGGAGGGAGCAATATACTGCTTGACTCTTCGGTGAAGGTATGTTCTCGAAACTAACAAAAGCCCGTACCGAGCTACTGAGCGTCTCTCCTGCAGAATCTTCCACTGGAGTTTATCTATCATCTCAGTAACGCTTTCGCGATTACTAAATGATCCTGTAACGATGCGCGCTGCTCTCCGTTGGATCTTCTCTATCTCTTCTATCAACCCTATCCGGTACGGATCGCACACTGCTGAGCAGTATTCAAGCAGTGGGCGAACAAGCGTGCTGTAACCTACTTTCTTTGTTTTTGGATTGCATTTCCTCAGGCTTCTTCCAATGAATCTCAGTCTGGCATCTGCTTTACCGACGATCAACTTTATATGATCATTCCATTTTAAATCACTCCTAATGCGTACTCCCAGATAGTTTTTGGAATTAACTGCTTCCAGGAGAAAGAAAACTGGCGTTCTGCGGATCGGAGCGTGGAATGTCAGATCCCTTAATCGGGCAGGTAGGTTAGAAAACTTAAAAAGGGAAATGGATAGGTTAAAGTTAGATATAGTGGGAATTAGTGAAGGTCAGTGGCAGGAGGAACAAGACTTTTGGTCAGGTGAATACAGGGTTATAAATACAAAATCAAATAGGGGTAATGCAGGAGTAGGTTTAATAATGAATAAAAAAAATAGGAGTACGTGTAAGCTACTACAAACAGCATAGTGAACGCATTATTGTGGCCAAGATAGACACGAAGCCCACACCTACTACAATAGTACAAGTTTATATGCCAACTAGCTCTGCAGATGATGAAGAAATTGATGGAATGTATGATGAGATAAAAGAAATTATTCAGGTAGTGAAGGGAGACGAAAATTTAATAGTCATGGGTGACTGGAATTCGAGAGTAGGAAAAGGGAGAAAAGGAAACATAGTAGGTGAATATGAATTGGGGGAAAGAAATGAAAGAGGAAGCCGTATGGTAGAATTTTGCACAGAGCACAACTTAATCATAGCTAACACTTGGTTTACGAATCATGAAAGAAGGTTGTACATATGGAAGAATCCTGGAAATACTATAAGGTATCAGATAGATTATACGATGGTAAGACAGAGATTTAGGAACCAGGTATTAAATTGTAAGACTTTTCCAGGAGCAGATGTGGACTCTGACCACAATCTGTTGATTATGAGCTGTAGATTAAAACTGAAGAAACTACAAAAAGGTGGGAATTTAAGGAGATGGGATATGGACAAACTGATTAAACCAGAGGTTGTACAGAGTTTCAGGGAGAGCATAAGGGAACAATTGTCACAAATGGGGGAAAGAAATACAGTAGAAGAAGAATGGCCAGCTCTGAGGGATGAAGTAGTGACGGCAGCAGAGGATCAAGTAGGTAAAAAGACGAGGGCTAGTAGAAATCCTTGGGTAACAGAACAAATATTGAATTTAATTGATGAAAGGAGAAAATATAAAAATGCAGTAAATGAAGCAGGCAAAAAGGAATACAAACGTCTCAAAAATGAGATCGACAGGAAGTGCAAAATGGCTAAGCTGGGATAGCTAGAGAACAAATGTAAGGATGTAGAGGCTTATCTCAATAGGGGCAAGACAGATACTGCCTACAGGAAAATTAAAGAGACCTATGGAGAAAAGAGAACCACTTGTATGAATATCAAGAGCTCAGATGGAAACCCAGTTCTAAGCAAAGAAGGGAAAGCAGAAAGGTGGAAGGAGAATATAGAGGGTTTATACAAGGGCGACGTACTTGAGGACAATATTCTGGAAATGGAAGAGAAAGTAGATGAAGACGAAATACGAGATACAATACTGCGTGAAGAGTTTGACAGAGCACTGAAAGACCTGAGTCGAAACAAGGCCCTGGGAGTAGACAACATTCCATTAGAACTACTGACGGCCTTGAGAGAGCCAGTCCTGACAAAACTCTACCATCTGGTGATCAAGATGTATGAGACAGGCGAAATACTCTCAGACTTCAAGACGAATATAATAATTCCAATTCCAAAGAAAGCAGGTGTTGACAGATGTGAAAATTACCGAACAATCTGTTTAATAAGCCACAGCTGCAAAATACTAACGCTAATTCTTTACAGACGAATGGAAAAACTAGTAGAAGCCAATCTTGGGGAAGATCAGTTTGGATTCCGTAGAAATATTGGAACACGTGAGGCAATACTGACCTTACGACTTGCCTTAAAAGAAAGATTAAGGAAAGGCAAACCTACGTTTCTAGCATTTGTAGACTTTGAGAAAGCTTTTGACACTGTTGACTGGAATACTCTCTTTCAAATTCTAAAGGTGGCAGGGGTAAAATACAGGGAGCGAAAGGCTATTTACAATTTGTACAGAAACCAGATGGCAGTTATAAGAGTCGAGGGACACGAAAGGAAAGCAGTGGTTGGGAAGGGAGTGAGACAGGGTTGTAGCCTCTCCCCGATGTTATTCAAACTGTATATTGAGCAAGCAGTAAAGGAAACAAAAGAAAAATTCGGAGTAGGTATTAAAATCCATGGAGAAGAAATAAAAACTTTGAGGTTCGCCGATGACATTGTAATCCTGTCAGAGAGAGCAAACGACTAGGAAGAGCAGTTGAACGGAATGGACAGTGTCTTGAAAGGAGGGTATAAGATGAACATCAACGAAAGCAAAACGAGGATAATGGAATGTAGTCGAATTAAGTTGGGTGATGCTGAGGGAATTAGATCAGGAAATGAGACACTTGAAGTAGTAAAGGAGTTTTGCTATTTGGGGAGCAAAGTAACTGATGTTGGCGAAGTAGAGAGGTTATAAAATGTAGACTGGCAATGGCAAGAAAAGCGTTTCTGAAGAAGAGAAATTTGTTAACATCGATTTTAGATTTAAGTGTCAGGAAGTCGTTTCTGGAAGTATTTGCATGGAGTGTAGCCATGTATGGAAGTGAAACATGGACGATAAATAGTTTGGACAAGAAGAGAATAGAAGCTTTTGAAACGTGGTGCTACAGAAGAATCCTGTAGATTAGATGGTTAGATCATATAACTAATGAGGAGGTATTGAATAGAATTGGGGAGAAGAGGAGTTTGTGACACAACTTGACAAGAAGAAGGGACCGGTTAGTAGGACATGTTCTGAGGCATCAAAGGATCACAAACTTAGCCTTGGAGGGCAGTGTGGAAGGTACAAATCGTAGAGGGAGACCAAGAGATGAATACACTGAGCAGATTCAGAACGACGTACGTTGCAGTAAGTACTGGGAGATGAAGAAGCTTGCACAGGATAGAGTAGCATGGAGAGCTGCATCAAACCAGTCTCAGGACTGAAGACCACAACAACAACAACTGCTTCCAGTTGCGGACCTGCTATTTTGTAGCTAAATGATAAGGGATATATCTTTCTATGTATTCGCAGCACATTACACTTGTCTTCATTGAGATTCCATTGCCATTCCCTACACCATGCGTCAATTCGTTGCAGATCCTCCTGCATTTCAGTACAATTTTCCATTGTTACAACCTCTCGATACACCACAGCATCATCTGCAAAAAGCCTCAGTAAACTTCCGATGTCATCCACAAGGTCATTTATGTGTATTGTGAATAGCAACGGTCCTATGACACTCCCCTGGGCACACCTGAAATCACTCTTACTTGGGAAGACTTCTCTCCATTGAGAATGACATGCTGCGTTCTGTTATCTAGGAACTCTTCAATCCAATCACACAACTGGTCTGATAGTCCATATGCTCTTACTTTGTTCATTAAACGACTGTGGGGAACTGTATCGAACGCCTTGCGGAAGTCAAGAAACACGGCATCTACCTGTGAACCCGTGTCTATGGCCCTCTGAGTCTCGTGGACGAATAGCGCGAGCTGGGTTTCACACGACCGTCTTTTTCGAAACCCATGCTGATTCCTACAGAGTAGATTTCTAGTCTCCAGAAAAGTCATTATACTCGAACATAATACGTCTTCCAAAATTCTACAACTGATCGACGTTAGAGATATAGGTCTATAGTTCTGCACATCTGTTTGTTCGACGTCCCTTCTTGAAAACTAGGATGACCTGTGCCCTTTTCCAATCCTTTGGAACGCTACGCTCTTCTAGAGACCTACGGTACACCGCTGCAAGAAGGGGGGCAAGTTCCTTCGCGTACTCTGTGTAAAATCCAACTGTTATCCCATCAGGTCCAGCGGCATTTCCTCTTTTGAGCGATTTTAATTGTTTCTCTATCCCTCTGTCGTCTATTTCGATATCTACCATTTTGTCATCTGTGCGACAATCTAGAGAAGGAACTACAGTGCAGTCTTCCTCTGTGAAACAGCTTTGGAAAAAGACATTTAGTATTTCGGCCTTTAGTCTGTCATCCTCTGTTTCAGTACCATTTTGGTCATAGAGTGTCTGGACATTTTGTTTTGATCCACCTACCGCTTTGACATAAGACCAAAATTTCTTAGGATTTTCTGCCAAGTCAGTACATAGAACTTTACTTTAGAATTCATTGAACGCCTCTCGCATAGCCCTCCTCACACTACATTTCGCTTCGCGTAATTTTTGTTTGTCTGCAAGGCTTTGGCTATGTTTATGTTTGCTGTGAAGTTCCCTTTGCTTCCTCAGCGGTTTTCTAACTCGGTTATTGTACCGCGGTGGCTCTTTTCCATCTCTTACGATCTTGCTTGGCACATACTCATCTAACGCATATTGTACGATGGTTCTGAACTTTGTCCACTGATCCTCAACACTATCGGTACTTGAGCCAAAACTTTTGTGCTGAGCCATCAGGTACTCTGTAATCTGCTTTTTGTCACTTTTGCTAAACAGAAAAATCTTCGTACCTTTCTTAATATCTCTATTTACGGCTGAAATCATCGATGCAGTAACTGCTTTATGATCGCTGAGTCCCTGTTCTGCGTTAACTGTTTCAAATAGTTCAGATCTGTTTGTCACCAGAAGGTCTATTATGTTATCGCCACGAGTCGGTTCTCTGTTTAACTGCTCAAGGTAGTTTTCAGATAAAGCACTTAAAAAAATTTCACTGGATTCTTTGTCCCTGCCACCCGTTATGAACGTTTGAGTCTCCCAGTCTATATCCGGCAAATTAAAATCTCCACCCAGAACTATAACATGGTGGGGAAATCTACTCGAAATATTTTCCAGATTATCCTTCAGGTGCTCAGCCACAACAGCTGCTGAGCCAGGGGTCCTATAGTGACATCCAATTACCATGTCTGAGCCTGCTTTAACCGTGACCTTCACCCACTACAGTTAATATCTTATTCAACAGCAAGGACAAAACATTTATTAAGTAACAGTGGTGGTTACAAAATCACTTGCGATCACTGCAACAGACTATATTGGTCAGATAAGCAAGGCCATAACGACTAAACTATTGAATAAGAACGCAGCTGAAGATTACGTAAGTCAGACACGATTGCCGAACATGTGCTGAAGGAAGGGCACTGATACGAAGTCCATACCGAAGCACTACATATTGCCAACAACGGAAGACATGAAAACCTGTTAGTAGGTTTTGAGGTAAACAGGCATTTAGCTCAAAATCCCCAGCTGGTTCTAAATAATCAATCACAGCTGAGCACGTCCCCACTTTTAATCTTCACATGATGCAATCACCAGCAACATACCCACAAACAGCCACAATGACACATATTGCAACACAAAATTTTAGCACAATAAATTTCCTATTCTTTATCGTGCTTGAAGCACAAACTTCAACAATATAACTTGTAATACTTTAAAGAGTTGTATTTTAACCATGTATTCTGTTTAATATTGCCTATTGTTTAAAAATGCAATTTGCTATGTAAATCATGTTTGTTCCACAACATAAGTCACTATTACTCAGTTAGATAGGTCTCAACCAATGTCAATACCTCACTAACTATGGCATCATAACCATATAACATGTAATACTGTAAGATTGTGTGTTTCAATTATTGTGTATAATACTATCCAGATCCAAGTTTAGTTTACAATGTTAAAAAACTTATTTGTTGCACAACATAAATGAAGAGTGTTCAGTATCATAGTTTCTCAACCAAAGTCAAGACCTCATAAAATTTAACAGTTATAGCTATTTAACTTGCACCATTGCGTAGCTTAAATAGTAATTGTGCTTAACATTGTCCATTGCACAAATTGCAAGTTCTTCGTTAAGAACCAATTTGGATGCACAACGCTCTGCAAGGGGATTCTGTCTTTACTGAGAATGCTTGCTTACTAAAAACTAGTCTTTGTTTCAGACGCTAGTCAGGTGTCTCGTGACGATTGCACAATAAGCCGGAAATTAGTTTAAAATAAAAAAAGACTATAACGAAAACAGTGTACTCGTTATTCAATCTTAAATACAGAATTGTTGTACCAAGAAGTAACGGAAGACTGAATAAATAAGGTTAAATACAAGATTTTATGTTACTGTTAGAGAAGGAATATATACGGATGTACACACAAACACTGTCTCAGGGCTAAGAGGATACTGCAGGAGTCCAATCTTGTATAATAAATTATCTGAAAAACATATGATCTAGTGGGACAATTGTACTTTTATTTTCAGATACTTGATCTCTTCCAAATAAAAATGAAGACAATGTACACTACTTGTTTAGTTTAACACATAGTAACTATTTTTCATACCGTCTTTCACAGTAACATTCAGATAATACTAAGAAACAAATATCTCTCACAGAGGTATATGTTATTTCATGTCCTTCCTGAAAGTCTCCACAACCATACACTTTCAATTAAAATAAAATTGCCTGTGAAGAAAGCTGGTATAAACTTTCTGAACTTCCAGAACACAAGTGTTTCAAATGCAGCTATTGCCGGAATACTCCATCACAACCAATTCCTTCAAAAATGTCAGAGATATCGCACACATTTCAGGAAACCAAACGATCACGAATCTCTTAAGAAGTACAAAAATGAAAATGCGGATGATGCTGGCAACCATATACTGTTCATCAAGATGATAAAAAAATCTTTGATGCAAGGTTGCTTCATTTTGAAGAAACAGATTGTGCGGGTTGTTAATTATTGGTAGGTAATTTCTATGTAATTTACATGTAGGTATTTCCAGTTTGTACTATGTCGCACTGAAGCTATACAGAATGTAAAAAAACTACGTACACAAAATTTTAGAGTCTTTAGAGGGGATGAAAGGAAACACTTCTTTATGTGACAAAAATGTCATAAGTGCATCGTTTCACCACTAGAGATCCATGAACGTTTTGACGCTAGTGATGTTCAGGACCTGTGTTGAAACTGCCGTGTGATGAAAATTGCTTTAGGGATGTTGTTGACCTGGGAAGACCGAAGTGCTTGATGTAGAAGACACCAATATACACTCCAGAGAGCTGGTTGACAGATTCGTTCAAGCTGCAGCCATTATTCGTAAGACACCTGGTAGTTTTGAACACATTAGACAATCAATGACTCTTGTAAACAGACGATGTTTTCAGCAACATCTCCAAAACAATGTTAATCACATTGTCGTTTGAACACCGTCTCTGAACATCACTAGCATCAAAACTTTCATGGTCACCTAGTGAGGCACCAGTGACTCTGTGACATTTTTGTCACATAAAGTGCTTCTTTTTATCTCGATTAAGCACTAAACTTTTGTATATATAGTTTTTTTACACTCTGTATATCGGATTATGAATCTGTAATGTGAAACTAGAGAAGGCGAAATCAACGTATGTTTGCTGTCATATTAAGTAGCGAAACAATCATTTTATTTTTTTACCCTGATCACACCAGCGATGCAAAGAACTCTTTCTTATAATTTGAATGCCATAATTTTCCAAGGCTGTCAACTGGATGGACTGAAATATAATGACGTCTCGTGTCATATTTTCTCTGCGAGATTGTTCATATGTTATGCTTTCCCTCTAAATAAACACCAATTCCACCACTGATCGTGTTTTGATGCTGAGACTAAATATCGAGTTTTTGTAAGATGAAGTGTCCATACCATTCAAAACCCACCGCTTGCTACTAAAATTACTGGTCAGTGTGGCATGATGATAACGTTACATCAAGTGTGCAATGTCTTTGTAAGCTATAAGGTAACGCTCTGATCCACAACCACACTAACCGTGACGTCTGTGATTAAAACTCTCATAATAGATTTCGATCACTATTATTTCTATTTCGACAATTTCTTCGTTTTGAGGAGACATTTTATAGTCACGGTACATCAGTACTACGTGAGTCAGTATAGTGAAAAATGAAATTACTATTACATAGAGAAAGATCCAGTTCTCGGGAATCTTTTTTGACCAAATGGCCAAGGCTTTCGTTTCAGAAGAGGAGGTGGCAGGGCAGATATCGTAACAGTACATATTAGTGACCACCGTTAGAGCCGTTTCGGCCCCTTCCTGAGGGGCATTAAATCCGCTGCACATAGTGGAGATAATGGTGAGGGCCACCTCGCCTCTTTCTTCAGGCACAGCAAGTCCGTTGCACATACTGGAAACCATGGTGATGGTCGTCCCGTCACCTTGTTGAGGCTCAGGAAGTCCATCGAACAAAGTGGAGACGACTATGAGGGCCGTCTCTCTTACTTCAAGTTCGCCGCAGAAATCTTGACATGCTGTCATCGGCCGGGTTGGATCAACTACTGAAACCTCGTAGATGTTGCCCTCAGTCTGGGTATCGCCATACCTTAACAAAAGATAAGCATCCGTTAAAAAAAATAAAGAACTTTCCACACGTTATTATGAATCAGACTTGGAGTGGTGACAGCCACAGAAATTAAAGAAAAATTATGTGAAGAACATAATATCAGCTACAATCAAAAATTAAAATGCTTAATTAGAAGAAACAGTTCTTCTGCGGCTCGACTTTACGACTGATGAAGGATGATCGATGCCATACACTAGAAAGATGTTAAAGAAACAATAAAAATCTCATAAAAATAAATCAACAGACACAAATTTCACTTTGTTGTCACGATATTAGTTACTAACAATACTACCACAAGCAGAGCAAAATAGCAAATGAAACCACAACAACAAGGAAAGGGAGCTCAGATAGCGATACCGATCGACTGTTGTCTTGGTATCATGTTCCTAATGATCCACGATGGAGAACAACTGACAGACTGAAATCATGAGAATATTAGTGACTCATAAACAAATGGTTAAGTATTTATCATTCTTTTAGCTAATATCTTATGCCACTAATTAACAAAAAAAATGGCTCTGAGCACTATGGCACTTAGAACTACTTAACCCTAACTAACCTAAGGACATCACACTAATTAACAACAATGAAGTTCGCCTTATAAGAGCCAGTGCATCAGACACGAATAATAATCGTTGCACTTTACGCATAAGAAAACTCCTTCTCCCCCCAAAGTACGGTCTGACCTCACTTCAACCATTGATAAGATATTTTCAAGTACTGTGCACAGAATGCTTCACACCTACAGACCAATCTCATGCGTACAGCCCACCACCCGTTTGTAGTGAGCACTTCTAAATGTACACTCGACTACAGATTAATGGATAATTCTCTTCACAGTTTCGCGTGAAACATTACGATTAGCTGAAACACGACACCGTCCATCAAGAATCCGTGAACGGTACGCCATTGTATAAGGTAATACTCGTTTATATGGTGTTATATCTTGATGTAGATGTTAGATACATGTGTTCCACGGGACTGCGCAGATCTATGGAGAATGTAATCTAGATACTTATGCATCTCCTTGCAAGAGATGACGATATTATCATAAAAATTGTTGACGTTTATCTTCTACAGTAAACAATTCAGCAAACAGAGTGGGCAGACGCTCTCCCAATCTTGATCTTATGGACCGTGTTAGAGAGGGTTTCGAGAAGTAGTAGAGCTGTGTAATTACGTAGGCTTTCCCGGCGTAATAACTACTAGTATTCTTCTCGGGCCTGCAGCCGGATCATGAAGTCATCGTAACACAATATTTCCGTGGTCCACCTTTCCAGCGAGTTCCTGCAACACTTCACTCACCTGAAGATGGCGGCCAGGTAGACCACGGAAATATTGTGTCAAGACGACTTCATGATCCGGCTGCAGACCCGAGAAGAATATTATTGGTAGTACATATATTTGTGTGGTTCACAATCCTCATCTCCAAAGTTTCTTTTCAAGATTAATGCTACTGACTTCCTGCGGAGCTCGTAGACACTGTCAATAACATCCTCATTCATCTCTGAATGTGTTCTATTGTTACTCGGGGTAATCACATACACATTTTGTTGCTTTCTCTATGGCAAAGTAACGGAACAAGTTTGTACATTTCAGATACGTCCCCAAGTTGAAAGTAAGTTAATCCTCTGTAATTTCTGTTTCGTGTTTTACTTTTTCATCCCACTCGACAAATAAATTTTGGGAGTTGGTAAGATTTCGGCAATTTTTCTTCTATTAATGGAAAACTGTGAAAATGGTAGGAACTAGGAAAACTGATGATAGATTATGTGAATGTTTCTTCACATTTTTTCGCTTACATGATTCACGACCCATGGTTCATAACGAAAATATCGCATTTTTTAGATATACTCAGCATTGGTTTTTGCTTGAATCTGATTGTCGTGTAACGCTGTGATGCCATATTTTCTTACGAATTCATGAGTTAGCTGTGTACAATGACTAGCACTGAATGTTAGGGGAGTATGTATGGTGAAACTGGTAAAAAAGTGACATTTTCTGATTATTATTTCTGAATAATATTTGATCCCTCCTGAATTATTTCATGCGCTGTTTGTCGGTTAATTCCAATTAGAAGTGCACTTTTTATCATTTCGAAGTTAATAGTGCAAGCGCAAAACAATCCGGTCTTTCTGCATTGACTTGCTATCTCAGGAACTCAGTCTACAAGGCTGTGGTTTTCAGCTATTTATTCCTTGAATTCATGTTAAGAGGTTGGATGCACTGTGTTAACAGAAATAGCAATATCGCACGTGCATCTTATGAGCAACGTTTCCATGGAAATCAGCATACGACCGGGTCTGAATCCAGTGCTTGTCCTGAAATAGATGTTTCACAGGCACACGACAAGGACACGCCTACTGGTGTTTCAAGGAGGAAACTTGGAAACCATGAGGATTTCTTTATTTACAAAGGAGATAATATAAATAGTTTAGGTTTGCTTTATTAGATTCGAGTGTGTTAGGACAAGTTTTACAAGATGCTGTACCATGTAAGGTTTGAGATGGGCAAATCGGCATATTTGAGGACACATCTTCAAGGACTGGACTAGCTAACAAACTTGTTGTTCAGTGCAAAGTTTTCAGGCTCTCTAGGTCATTTTGGACTTCTCCAAAGTGCAAGAATGACTTGTTTGAGAGCAATGTTAGTTTCTTGTGTGGAATGAGGTGCATAGGTAAAGGATTAACTGCAGCTCAAGTATTATGTACGAGGCTGAACTTGTCAAACCCACCAACCACACCAAGTAAGTACCCAGAAGTAATTGGTGAATGTGTCAAATCTGTCGCTGTTGCTTCTATGAAAGCCGCTGTTAGAGAAGCAGTAGAATTAAATATCACGACAGACCTATCTGTGACAGCAGATGATACATAGCAGAAGACAGGCGACACATCTAAAAATGCTGTTGCAACTGTCACTAGTGTAGACACAGGTAAAATTTTAGACATCGAAGTGCTAACGAAATATTGCCATCAGTGTAAATGAGCAGACAATGAAAAAAGTGAAAGTCATAAAACCAACTCTGCCAGAAATTATGAAGGAACTAGTGAGGGTATAGAGGCTGCTGCAGTTGTTTCTATGTTCAGACGCTCACAGCAGGAAAGAGGTGTGTGCTACACTCAGTACTTGGGGGATGGTGATTCGAGGGCCTTCAAATTAGACGTGGAAAGCCAACCCTATCGTGAAAAGCATATTCTGACGATTGAATGTGTGGGCCACGTTCAAAAACGAATGGCAACACGCCTTCGAAAACTGAAGCAGAGTAAAGGAAAAGGGAAGTTATCGGATGGAAAGGCTCTAAATCAGGCTCATCCAAGAAGATCCCGGCGGGCGCACCCGCGCCTCTCGGGCGCCAGACAGTGTAGTTCAGCGCCCCGTCCGCGGCCGCGTGTCGCTAGTGTCGCCATAGGAGCGAGAGAGTGAGCTGCGGAGCGAGTGAGGCCGCACACCACTGCTCTGCGCTGGACCGTCCCGCAGTCAGATCCAACGCAAACAAAATAACAGAGGAAGTGCACCTCTGTAAAAGAGGCCGATGAGCGGTAAAACAAGCAAACCACTTATCGTTTAGGTAACAACTAGTGTTCGTGTGGCAGAATTACTACGCAGAGCTTTAGACAACAATATCCAAAACAAGAATCGAAGAACATCTTAGTTGTCTTCTGACCCACAGGTTCATTATTCTATTAGTACAGCACATATATACTCGTCATATGTACAGTAGGTGTCTTCTGAAAAATATATGTTTCTTAAATGAACTAGAGTCATAAATACTCTGTTTTAGAAATAACTTTATGTAAGAGACATAGAGTCTCATTCTTACTGTTAGCAGTTACAAGTAAATATTTTTTGTTGTACTTCGGGCTACATCTCTTTGTATCCCTTTTCAGAGTTTAGAAATCGGATCCTTAGTTTGCTGATTTGTAATTAATAATTTTAACCGACCAAGTTTGAAAACTTATTAAAAAATAGAATTAAGGTTATAAAGCTCTTTAATTCTTACAGTCAACATTGGTAAAGAAGATAATTAACATTTTACACTTTTTTCTTTTTCGAGGAAACGGTTTTGTCAATGTTTGGTACAATATTCCCTGAGACTGATAACCTCAAAGAATTAGTCAAATTTTTATCGCCAAGTTATGAACGGTTCTTAGATTTAGCAAGCTTTAAAATAGAGAAAAAGCGCTCACAGATATACGTGGAACCAAACATTGAGGGCACTTAGGCCGCGTGCTTGTGCAAAAGAGGATATTTCTCTCGTGGAAGACACCTGTAAAAGTCATCCAGAGTTTTACACATGAGAAAGCGGTCCTTCAGGCGGATATGGCACTGCAGGTCAATCAGCTCTAGTTGAAGCACTTGTGAGACGTTCTATGCCGAAGGGAAAACGGGCGAACAAATATATCTAAGGCCGATTGAAGCTCACTTATCTCCAAAACTCTGTTTTCAAACCGTTCTTGTAATTCGCAAATGATTGCAACATAATCTGAAAAATCTACATCTTCTTTAACGCTGTCTAGTGCAGGAAAGTGTCCACAATTCTTCTCGCGCAATTGTTTTTCCCACAAAATAAGTTTTTTTTTAATGCTTGTATCGTCTGCACTAAATTAACGACATAGTGATTTTCGCTTTGGAGTGAAATATTCCAAGTATTTAAATGACCAGTAAGGTCACTCAAAAAAGCCAAATTCGCCATCCACTTAAGATCACAAAGTAATTCTTCTGGTCGTCCTCTCATTTCCAAAAAGGTATTTATTTCACCCCTCAAGGGGAAAAAATCGATGAAGCACCTTTCTTCTGCTCAGACATCTTACTTTGGTGTGGTAGGGGATGTCCGGGTATTCCGCTTCGATATCAGCCAGAAATTCTTTAAATTGGCGATGTGTGAGTCCATGCGAGCGAAGATAATTAACCGTTCGAAGAACTGTGTCCATAACATTTTTTATGTTGACAATCTTCGCACAAAGTGCCTCCTGGTGTATCAGACAATGGACTGTCGCGAATAAGGAACAGCCGACTTCAGCTATTTTTGACCTGACGTAACTCAGAAACCCAGTGCGTATCCCTCGTAGCGCAGGGGCTCCATCCGTTGTTACACTGGTCAGGCGTTCCCATTTTAAACCCATTGACTCCAACACGTTTTCCATGGCTAGAAAAATACCCAAACACGTGGTTGTGTCTTTTAATGGTATAAGATCGAGAAATTCTTCGGTTACACGCAGATTGTCGTCGACACCTCGAATAAATATGACGAGCTGAGATATGTCCGCAACGTCCGCGGACTCGTCAAGAGCGATAGAAAGTGAAATGAAGTTTGCTGCTCTCTCCATTAATTGCTGCTCCATATCTGAGACCATATCTTCGACTCTGTGAGCAACAGTTTGAGGCGAAAGGGCCTTTTTTTCAAATTTTTCCGTGAGGTCTGGTGGACAAATACAAGCCACCGAGTCGACCAGGCCATCCTTGATGAGATTCCCACCAGCGAAGGGTTTCCCTGCTTTCCCAATTCTCGGCGATTATTTGTAACTTGCGCGCAAACTTTGCCCACCTGTTTCCTGCTCGTACCACGCCAAAAAAGAACATACAATTAACTTTGTACAATCCCGTTTTTAAAACACTTTTATCACTTTAACAATTAAGTGTTTCATTCATTGAAACTCAAATAAAAAACTAACAAAAAATATTGGTTTTAGATGCGTTTTCCCCCAGTTCCGCTGAAAAGGAGAGCGATGTGTGGTCGCAAAATAAATTTTTATCTCTTGCAATATTTGCGTACAGCGGCATGGCGGGCGGTCTGCACGGCCAGCTAAGCGGCACGGCTCAGCCACTGCGACAACATACGAATTCGCCCGGGGCGCTGGCCGCGGGCGATCGCGGGCGCTAGAGCCCCAGGGGAACAGTTTGGACGAGCGTGCTCTAAATGGTAAAGGAAGACTTACAGCCAAAAACATTGATGAACTCCAGCAATATTATGGAATGGCAATAAGTAAGAACAGGCATGACCTACAAGGAATAAAAAGAGCAGTGTGTTCTACATTCTTCAAATCATCCATTGATGATACACCTATACATGGTCTTTGAACACCTGGTGCTGATCCGTTGTGCAAGTACCGCAAAGCTCAGGCAGCAGGTACAGAGGAACAATTTAGGCACAAAAACAGCATACCATCTGCAGTGCTGGAGATAATTAAGCCAATATATATATATATATATATATATATATATACAGTTAGCTCATCCTGATCTTCTTTCCAAATGTCTCCATGGTCGAACGCAAAACTCGAATAAGTCTTTCAATAATTTCATTTGGACTCGCAAACCAAAAAATGTCTTTGTAGGCATGAAAGCTATATGCTTGTGTGTTTTTGATGCTGTGGCAACGTCTAATGGTGGCAATAAGGGAAGAATTAGGGTACCAGAGCAACTTGGTATCACTCCAGGAGACAACACACTGCAAGCCTTCCAGCGAATGGATCGACTCAGGATCAAGAAAGCGCAGAGTGCAGTAGAGGAAATGACTAAACAAGCAAGAGGCAAGAAAAGAAGGAAGCTTCTAGGTTTGCAGGATCATCAAGCAGACGATCCAGATAGTGCTGATTATGGGCCTGGCTGTTTCTAGGAGCTCCATATGTGAGTTAATATCAAATAAAACGTTTAAACTTGATTTCCCAGAAACGACATTTTTTTAAATATTTGGCCTATTCTCTCAGGAACTATTACAGATACATATGTCTTATTTTACACTATGTTATCTCTTAGTATACTGCACCTGCTGAACCTGCAAAACATCTCTATTAGTAACGGTTTTTACTTAGAGAAGGAACGGGGGACTTTTTTTCAAAAAAATTGAACGTAGGTTTTGTCTGTATATTCTTATCCTGGTTCAGTAATCAGAAGAGGAACCAAACTATACTTCCTAAAAATTTCAGATCTCTATCTCTCAAAGGTTCTGAGATAATGGCTCATCAATATTGCAAATTTAACACCGTAGGTATAGGACGGACGTATTCCCCTTAGAGAATGTTTTATCACCTGGATGACTGATGAAGACACACACACACACACACACACACACAGACGCACATGCGCATGCACATGCACACGCACACATGCCCCTACCGGAAGAAAACAACCTCGGTATAAATGGTGTTTCTCTGTTCAAAAGAAGTAAGGAATATTAGAGCCGAACGTCGTGGGCATTAGAGATGTGACATTAGCTTCGTTGAAGGACTACAAGGAAGATATTGTGACATGACAATTTTAAAGAGACCAGTCATGGACTCACTTCAAATGTGGCTCCCACAGTTCAGAAGCCTGAAATTTGTAGGAGACTTCCTGAATTCGTAGGCTAACAGATTATCAAGAAAACGCGTCCCCATAACGCTTTTGCCAATGATACATTCACAAAATACAATGATCTACACACACTCATTTCGATAAGTTACACTAGCTCCGAAATCCATAAGACCACATAGGCACATTTGTGATTTGTACGTAAAGGTAATCTGAAATATTGTGCGAAATGATACAACAGTGAGAATACAAGGATATACCTAACAGACTGCCATGAGGGCTGATGACACACGCAGTGCCATTATGGGGTTTGATGTTCACGCATTACAGTGCAAGATACACAACGGTTTCACATATTGTGGATCAGGCCTTCCATCGTGGCTTGCGATAATAATATATATATTAATATCCGAATGCCCTCTCGAGAGATTTCAGTGTACTGTGGTTACAGCGGTAGCCCTGCAAACCCTCTTCTAAAGCATTTCATGCATGATCACCCAAAGCAGGCCCATATGGTCGCGTATAGGTTGCAGACTCATTCATCACATCAGCCTTTTGTAGCAGGGCATTATCTTCCAGCAGATGGTACACAGATGCTCCAAGGAAAGGCTCATAGGTACACGTAGGTTATAAGCCTCTGTGTTGTCCTGAAATGATACTCTAGTATCCTAGTACCCCATACTTGGTTCTGACTGCACAATGCGTACATTTGACGCTGTATTAGAGTTATGGAGCAGGATGGTACAAGGAAGACGTTTTGATGATATTTAGTATGGCAGGCTAGAGTCCTGCCACAGCATGCGGAAACACCGATTGTGTATCACTCCAGGACACAACGTTAAATCGTCAGAAATGAGGCCCAAGCTGGTGATAGTAGAATTTTTGAGGATACTGACTCAAAAATTTACCCAACAATGTTTCGCGAGAGATATCATTTTTACAGACCGAAACTGTCACAGTACCGCTACGAAGCTCTTGGTTCGGTGAACACGGTCCTGACGACATGCTGCTCCGTACTAGAGCGCTGATTCTACCATATCGGTCGTGTGTATGTGCATGTGCATGTGTGCAGACTACAAGAGGATGATAAATTACGATCCATCTGATAACACAATGCTACTCCACTGTTCCGTGTCCGCTCCATGAACTATGTTATCTAAAATCCTCCTTGTTACCTTTACTATTTACTTTGTGTATCGATTGAATATCCTGGGGAATGGGTTGCAATAATGTATCATGCTCTTCTCAGTTGCTGCAGTCTTCACCTATTATACAGGGTGTCCCACACAAAATCGGTGCGCCTCACGTAACAGTTAAGCCCGTACTGCTGAGTTAGAACAGAAATCGAGCAGTTTGCATAAGAACAGCGAAATGCCATTTTGGAGTGTTACATGAAGTCAGGCTCCATCAAGGAATGTAAAGAAATGTTTCAAACGAAATATTCTGCGAGGAAACTTCCCACAACTAGTACTATTCATGATCTGTACAAGAAATGGAGGGCTGATGGATCCGTTCAGAATGTGCAGTGGAACAGGTGACCGACAATGAGGACCCCTGAAACTATAGACAGAATTCGCGTATACATTACGAGAAGTCCCCGTAAGTCTTTAAGGAGGTTATCGCAGCAGGTTGGTGTGTCTCGTACATCGTATCACGCTGTACTAAAACGTATGAAATTAAAAGCTATCGTCTTAGTGTGGAGCAAGAGTTGAAATTTGAGGATCAGGGAAAAAGAGTTCATTATTGTAAATGGCTGTTAACATCGATTGCTAGCAGTTACTTGGACCTGTTACATTACTTCATGTCAGATGAGACCTATGTACGCTCCGAGAAATGTGGATACTGGTCGCTGCAAAACCCACATATTCTGCATGAAGAACCTCTCCATTAGGAGAAGACAGGCGTTTGGTGTACGTTGTCCGGCGTGCGCATTGTTGGCCACATATTTTTCAGTTACACCTTAAACATTGCCAGATATCTATCGATCTTTGACTATTTCTATGCACAATTACCAGATGCGGAGAAGCTATATGCAGTGTTCGAGCAAGATGGAGCCACCGTTCACACATCCAACCAAAGTACGGTCCACATCCTCCAACGTGTTCCCTGAAGACAGACTCGTGGATATAGAGGCCTCTTCCCCACAAGATCCCCGCACTTAACATCGTGTGATTTTTATTTATGGTGCACACTAAAAAGCAAAGTGTATGCTGACAGTCCTCCCACAACAGAAATTTTAAACGGAAAATTACTAGAGAAATCAACTACATCACACCTGCAGAAATACTGAGTGGTGCTGGTAACGTCATCATACGAAATCTGCTATTCCTGGATGCCCATGGCCACCACTGCCAGCATCTCTCATAAACAGGTAATTATGTATTTTTGACGCTACTGCTATCTATTCGTTTTTAGTTAGTTCATTGTTACTTGAATTTCGGGCGTTAGGCGTATCGGTTTCATGTGCGACTCTCTGTACTGCTCGGAGAATGTGCTGAATTCGATTGCCATTCCGGCTCAGAATCTTAGGCTGAAGCAAATTTCATTACAGCGCATACTCCCCTGGATGGCAATCGACGTAGGAGAGGAATGTGCAGGGTACACAGCGACGCCGCTTGCGATCCCAGTGGCCAGTGCTGTCAGGTGGGGAGCCAATATGCTGGCGACTTCTCGTGTCACTTAGGCAGCCTACCTAACACGTAACAGTCGAAACGCACTATCTACAGGCATCTGTACGCATTCCAGTCTCTCTTTTCAAGCTCTCATGATCATACACGAGACCCGAGATGGTGGCAATACAATTGTAGCACAATATTCGGGGGATACTGTCTCCAATATTTATCAAACCGTGTTTCGCGAGAGAAACATCACTTTTTCTAGAAACTTTCCCATTTAAAGCATCTGATTATTCCATTCACATTTTCACACTGGCTAATAGGTTTCGATCCTGTCATCGTAATTCTAGATTTGTTCGATGTATTGCATTGTATCTGTCTACAATCAGTACAGAAACTGAAAAATTCTAGCGTAGAAGAATATGAAAGGATTGATGTAATTGAGAAGAGCATGAGATAGGATTGCAACCCATTCCCCAGGATATTCAGTCGATACACAAAGTATATAGCAAAGGTAACCAAGGAGGATTTTTGAAAATACAGTTAATGTAGAAAAACTAAAAATTTTTCGGTTTGCCACTGGTATTTCAGTTTTGTTAGAGATGGAAAAGGACTAGAATCGGAAGCTAAACGGAATGATTTCTGACTTTAAAAGAAGTTCTAAGCTGCGCATGAACAAAAGTAATGGAAAAGCGAAGGAGTATCATCTAATTAAATCAAGTGATGCCGCGGGTATTAGTTTAGGAAATAACACACTAAAAGTAGCCAACGAGTTTTCCTATTTGAGCAGCAAATTAACTACCTATGGTATATATCAAATTCATACTAGCAAGATCAAAAACAAATATTCTGAAACAGAGAAATCCGTTGACAGTGAACATCATTTTAAGTAAGAGGAAGTATTTTCTCAAAGTATTTCTGTTCTGCAACAGAACGTAGCTGCCAGCTGTCGACCGGCGTGACATGGTGGCTGCGAATTGCGCCGCTATTGTAGTGGCAGTGTGGTCTAACGCTGCGACGACCACACAGAGCTTATCAGCTGCTCCTGTTGCCAACACGATCCGTAGAGCGTCCCCGTCTGGCACCAAACGGTCGCCCGAAGGTGGCTAGTACGTCTTTATCATATCTGGAGCTGTTTCACAGCGAAGGTTATATATGGCTAATGGCCAAAAGACTAACACAATACTGTCTCGCACTGCTAATAAGACAGAGTCGTCGTGTCTTACCTGTCCTGCTCAAGCAGTAGTCTCCCCTCTTTTGACTTCCATAGATAAGAAAAACGGGCAGTTAGTTGTAGGCAGTTCCCATGTTAGGTGTGTATTAGTCCCTCTTGGGGAAATGGTGTTATGGGAGGGATGCGGACCTAAAGTAAACTTGATGTGTGTCAAAGGAGTAGCTGTCCACCAACAGGAAGAAGACACCCCCGCAGCGACTCAGAGGAAAGGTTGCAGTCAGCTGTAGATCGTCGCTTATATCGTCACCAACGACGTTTGTTGTCTCAGTTCTGTCCTGATACTGGCCTAAGTGCTGAACATTGCTAGTCTCATTCGTATGGACTCTGCACAACTGTCGATTTGCATCATAGTTCCGAGAACGAATTCGAGCCCTCTGGGCTGGGACCGAATGTAGGGTCTATACCACAGCCTTTGTCAATTTTGTCAGGAGCTCGCCTACAGATTCCTCAACCTAAGCTACACAGTGATGACTTGTAAAGTCACACTGGATAGGTCTGGTTTCCAGTACGCGCCAGAAACATCTGTAGGGGAGTCGAGAACGTGTGTAATACACATAGTTTTTTTTAGGTTACATGAAATCCCGATAACACTAGCAGTAAAACCAGCACCAAATAAAGCTATTATAACATGACGAACAGTAAATGCAGAGAGTGACTATCTTAAAATATTATTTTTTTATTGCCAGAGTTTCCGTAGCAATGTTCACGAACTAACGACTCTAATTGAACGAACTCCGTTGGTAGAAACCCGAATTACAAAATAGTGAAACGTATATAGAAAGATAGATTATACGCTCCAGGAGGAAGAATGTTTATAGCGACGAGCATAAACATTACACAATCGGGAAACGATCGGTCACAGTTGGTACTACAAGAGACAGAACGTTAAAACAGATCTGAGAGTAGAACAAATGAGAAACAAAGACTAGATTCAATGAGCACACTACATAAATACTTACAGGCAATGGTGAAAAAGAGCAACAATCGATTGCGATTGCTATCGATTTTTATTCTGTGTTCTCCATTATCTACATTCAACATCACTGAGCACAATAAATAATTATCTTCTGTCTAACACACAGCATATAGCATCGGTTCTATCGATTCCTGAGCATATACCGGATGAGCTGTTATCGGTTTCTCTTTGTGGAATTTAAACATATTATGGATGCATTTTAACCTTACGTACATAACGACGGAAGACTAGCAAAAACGACCTGGTCGAAGATTAGTTTTAGTTTCAGGGCAATACAGAGTTATTTTAGAAGAAAGGCTAAAGGAAAAATCAACTTTAAGGCATTCGTAGATTTAGATAAGGGTGTCGATCATGTTGACTTGGAATATGCTCCGAAACTCCGAAGTTATCAGGGAAAAATACGAAATGTGATCAAAGAGTAACGGGAATTTTTTAAGTTCTAGGGCTTTATGCATCTGATTTTCAAATTTTTATATTGTTGCTACACATTTTCCTGGTGTATATTTTCATTTTCAGCTGTTTTCAATACATGGTTTATTGTTGGCCGTCAAAAAGGTTATATGTGTTTACACTGGTAGGGGAATTTTTACTTTCGAAGACGAAGTATCAAAGCATTTCCATTACCTTTTTCTTGAAAAATGGAATAAAGTACGGCACCGCATTCGAAATGTTGAGTGTGGCTTTTGGCAAATCTGCTTTGAGTAAGACATGAGTTTCCCAGTGGTACAAACGTTTCAGTGAGGGCCGAGATGACGTTGGAGACGTCGACCGACCTGGATGTCCTAGCACATCAATTACAGAAGACAATGTGGTAGAAGTAAGGAAAATGGCTCTGTAAAATCACCATAAGAGAGGTTGTTGATGATGTCGATTGTCCTTTGGCTCATGCCAAACAATTTTTTCGAGTGTTTTGGGCACGAAGCGTATTGCAACTAAGTTTGTTCCGAAATTGTTGAATTTCGACCAAACGCGATGTCACGTAGATATAGCTCAGGAATTGTTGAATCAAATCTACAACGGTCCAGAACGTTTAAAGAAGGTTATAGTAGGTGACGCGACGTCGAATCTAAAGCCCAGTCGTCACAATGGAAAGTGCCTGAAGAGCCAAGACCGAAAAAGTTCGACAAGTTCGATCACATGTGAAGGTACTTCTCAGTGTTTTCCTCCATTACAATGGGATGGAGAATCATGAGTCGACACCTTATGGTCGTACGGAGAATAAGGAATTCTACCTGGAAGTTATGCGCCGTTTGCGTGGAGAAATCCGAAGGAAATGACCAGAGTTGTGGCAAAACCACTTGCGAAAATTGTATCACGGTAGTGCTCCCGCTCACACCTCAATACTTGTTTGTGATCTTTGACAAAAAAACAAAACCGTTATGTTATCTCAGCCACCACATTCGCCGGACATGGTCCCGCATGACTTCTTTCTGTTTTCGAGGCTGAAGAGAACCATAAAAAACGTAGTTTTGCCACCATTGATGAGATAAAAACAGAATCGCTGAAAGAGTTGAACACCATAACGAAAAGTGAGCTCCAGAAGTGCTTCCAAGATTGGAAAAACCGCTGGAACGAGAATATTATACATGAGGGGGGGTCACTTTGAAGAGGACAAAGTTATTGTTGATGAATAAGTTAAGATTCTTTAAGAAAAACCAAAATTCCCGTTACTTTTTGACCACAGCCGTATACTCGTATATCTATGTATGTACGTTCCACATCTCCTCCTAAGCCACGGACCGATTTCAACCAAACTTAGTTCACACATCACTTACTGTCTGGAAAGAAATGCTGCGGAGGTAAGAACCACCTACCTGTCAAAGGAGTGGGAGTGGGGATGAAAAAGTAGCGGAGCTCACGAGGCGCCAATAGCTATACCACTTTCATTCAGTGTTTGAGAATGAGAGCACTTAGTGACTTGTAACAAACATTACACGTATTTTCAAATCTTTACGAAACTTTTTCTTGCTGACAACCACCACAAAATGATGAAAGGAAAAAAGTCCATCGCTTAGTACATTTTCGCTGTTCACGCAGTAAAACTGCTTCATCAGGCATCCCGTTTTATTTATTACTTCTTTAACACTAACTGTATTCGCAACACATTTTGCAGACAGCATACATATATACGGCTGAATGTACTAACAAAATTAAATCATTGCAGCTCAAGAGATGCGACGTCATAAACAATAAGATGTGTGAAAAACTGGTGCATCGTGCATGAACTTCAAATTACTTCTTTGCTGCTAACTTTATTCGCAACATAGTTCGCTGGCGGTATCCAGGTGTGCCTCTGAAAATATCCACAAAATTATATCATCGTACAAGACATAGGTAAGTATATATGACATCCTAAGTATTTAGCTGCGTGATGATGAAACTGCAGGGTGAATTTTAACACAGATAAAAGTGGGATGTATGTATAAATGCGTATGAAACGTGTTAAATATCTGTGAAGTACATGTGACACGTGTATACTTGAGCGAAGTAGTGGGTAAAAAGCTTCTCCTAAACCCCTGGATCGTTTTCGACCTCTAACTCTACACACAAACTGTACAAGCCACCTTACGGTGCGTGACAGAAGTTACCCTGTACCATTGCTAGTCATTTTCTTTTCTGTTGCACTCACAAACAGAGGGAGGGAAAAACTGCCGTCTATATGCCTCCGTATGAGCCCTAATTTCTCGTATCTTATCTCCGTGGTCCTTACGTGAAACGTATGTTAGCCGCAGTAGAATGGTTCTGTATTTAGCTTCAGATGCCGGTTTTCTAAATTTTCACAATAGTGCTCCCCGAAAAGAACGTCGCCTTCCCTCCAGTGATTCCCATTTGAGTTCCTGAAGCTTCTGTGTAACATCAGAGTGTTGTTCGAACCTACCGGTAACAAATCTAGCAGCCGGCCTGTGAATTACTTCAATATCTTCCCTTAATCCGACCCGATGCTGATCCCAAACACTCGAGCACTACTTAAGAATAGATCGCACTAGTGTCCTATACGCGGCCTGTTTTACAGATGAAGCACACTTCCTCAAAATTCTCCCAATAAACTGAAGTCGACCGCTCGCCTTCCTCAAATGCTCGTTTCATTTCTAAAAGCTTTGCAACGTCATGGCCAGATATTTAAACGACGTGACTGTATTAAGCAGGACATTACTAATGCTGTATCGGAACATTACATGTTTGTTTTTCCTAATATCCGCATTAACTTACGGTTTTCTGTATTTAGAGCTAGCTGCCATTGATCACACCAGCTATAAGTTTCGTCTAAGTTATCAAGTATCATCCCACAGTCACTCAACGACGACACATTCCCGTACATCACAGCATCATCAGCTAACAACCACAGATTACTGCCCACCTTGTCCACCAGATCATTTATGTATATAGAAAATAATAGCTGTCCTGGGGCATTCCTCATGATACCCTTGTCTCTGATGAACAGTCGCCGCCGGGGACAACATAGTGGGTTCTGTTACTTAATAAGTCTTCGAGCCACTCACATATCTGAAAACCAATTCCATATCGCCTACAATGGGGCACCGTGTAAAATGGACAGAGAGAGGTGGAGGAGGAGCTGGACAGAGAGAGATGAAGGTCAAAGAGAGGGGGAGGAGGATATGGGCTGAGAGAGAAAGAACTAATTGACAGAGGGGGGAGGAGCAGGTGGTTAGAGGAAGAGGAAGAATGAGATGGAGGGGGAGAGGGGCAGGAGCAGATGGACAGTGATTTGAGGATGGAGGAAGTAGGCAGGGAAAGGAAGTGGTGGACATGGACGGAGAGAGGATGAGGAGGAGATGAACAGAGAGAGGGTGATGCAGGAGATGGACTAACAGGAGACTGGAATAAATACAAGCCAGGGTAATGCCAGGTACTCTCGCAGTATAGCCTACCATAAAAATGGATGTATGCACACTGACGAAAAAAAAAAAAATCAGGCACCAAGAAGGACTCGTGCGACATGAACGAAAGTTGGTAGGCGTGGTCTGTTTCTGAAACATGATGTCTTTTCCAGTTTCGCTCGAACCGCCTAAGTCGCCTAAGAGTGGCACTATGAGGATGCAAATCAGGTTTGCTTTAAATAAACGCCGTAACCGTCATGAGCGTTAGCTACCTTTGAGGTTGGATGTGTTGAATTGATGTTACTCAAGAATGCCCTTATCAACAACACCTCACTGAGATTTGAACAAGATCGTGTAATAGGGCTATGAGAAGCTGGCTGTGCCATATGCGATACTGCAGAAAGACATGGCAGGAATGTAGCCAGGGTACATGACTGGTCTCTGGACGGCCACGTGGCACTACCGAGAGGGAAGACCATCATGTTCGGCCTGTGACTCTGGCGCATCGTACGGTACCCGCAGCAGAAATTTGTGTAGCAGTTGGCACCACAGTGACGCAACGAATTGTTGAAAATCGGTTAATTCGAGAACAGCTCCAAGCCAGACGAACTGTAGCGTGCGTTTCAGTGACCCCAGTCAACCGGCATTTGCGACTTCTGAGGCGTCAAGTGGAAGCTCAGTGGAGAGATGGGTAGGGGTCTGTAGTGTTTTCTGATGAAAGGTGGTTCTAAATCTGTGCCAGTGATTGGCACGTGTTGGTTAGTGCGAGGCCAGCTGAGGGCCTGCAATCAATCTGTCTACTTACCAGACATACTGGACCTACACGAGGGGTTAGGGTATCGGGTTCCTGACATCAGGAGCACTCTCGTGGTTATCCCACGCACACTGACTATAGAGTGTCGATACGTTACCTTGTGTTCCTCGATCACCACATCTGTCTCTAATCCGCCACGTATGGGACATCATCGGGCGACAACTCCAGCGTCATCCACAAATAGCATTAACCGTAGATGTATTAACCGATCAAGGGCAACAGTCATTTAACAACGTCCTACAAACCTACATCCACCACCAGTACAACATAGTCCATGCAGTTTTGCATGCTTGCACTCAACATTCTGGCGGCTACATTCTGAGGTGTGGGGTTGATCTGTTATTCTGTTATTCTGCGCAAAAGATTCATCTGAGATGTACCCTTTATCCTGTTGCTCCTGAAATATGCAATTTCCACCCCCACACTACTACAGAAGTCAGACAGACGCTCCTAACGTTCTAAAGAGAAATGCCTGAAAAACTTTCAGCAATAAATATCTTCTGGAGTCGTCCGCTGTAAGGAAATGACACAAAAATTCACAAAATGTCTTACGTAACTAGTGGGATACTTGGGTACTGAAGTAGTGCTAGTTAGCGTAATAAAAACATGAGACTAAGGGATGGTTATTATTTATTTTGCAAAAATTCTGAGAAATCACAATGGCACTTTAAGTTATGAATTGAACAAGTTATATCCCGGTTATTTTCAGAATGTGAAGTTACCTCACAAGGATTGGAGTCGCTAATGAAATTTCTATACAAAATTTAAGATGGTTGTTGACTTGGCAGAATGGCTGAGAGGCGCGCCTACTCAACTTGAATAATTATCCTTTAGAATGTTGCTAGGTATGGTCGAGGCTGTTGCGTGTGAAATACAGTGAAGTGTACTGTTGTGGAGGAAATATGGGGCTCGCAATAGCTGTAGCGCACAATACCGTAAGCTGCGGTGACTGCTGTCTGCGCCGCTCGCTGCTTACAAATAAGATAACGCTTGTTCTATCTGGATTGACCTTCGCCAATCAAACTCTCTCTATGCCTTGATGAAGTCAAGGATTCCTATTCGCCCCTAGTCTAACTATTGGCGTGGTATACCGGTCAGATAACCAGTCCACCGCGATGCCACTCAAAATTCGCTCGCAGGCGTTTAACTATAACTCTGTCCATTCACACCGCACAATAAGTGTGTCGGCCAACACAGTGAACAACGCTTAATCGCAAGGAATCAATATAGAGTAGCTCTTCGATTCGCTCTCGACAGAGGTGCTCTCCCAGTGAAGTACTGAGAAGAGACTTGTTCCTCGCTCCAAGAGCGACAACGGAACGGCGCCTCTTCGCGCCAGATGTGAAGGGGTATGTCTTTCGGTCTCTTCCATTATTCCTTCAGCTCAAGGCGTCAGAAGTATCGTCTGACAATCAGCATTGCTCTTCTAAAACGGGAGAATGACGTTTCGTTTAAGGCAACCAATCCGGAAACCTGTAACATTGGCGTTTGGCGTTTGCTGTCTCCCTGTGAAAATCTCTGAAACTGCATGCTATGTGTAAAGAATGCGTAGGCTGGCCGCTCCCAGCGGTCACCGGCCAACATAGGCTGGGTCGTCCTCTGAAGGGGCCAGCGTCCCGTTGTGCGGGTTCTCTCCTGAACTAAAAGCTTCTGTGACCGTCGTGTCTGGAATGTATGTGTGTATGCCAGCCTCGATTATTTCAACCACGGTGCACTTACTTGTTAATTGCATATCGTTTACATGAATTCATAGAACATTGACTTTATCTTATCGAGTTTGGGTTCGAATGAAGCGTCTTGATGTGCGCAATATGATTGTGAGGGCGCAATATGTAAGCAATAAAGGTCAGGAGACCACGACGTCTTACAACATTGGTTATTCATCTACCAGCATTTCACATTTACAGTGGTTTATCTCGCACTTACATTAAGCTGTGATCTTGCAATGTCAATCACTTAAATATGTTACCTCGATAAATTTGTTCACGAAATGTCATTAATCTACGTTAAAAAAGGTTTGGTGTTGTCATTTTTTTCCGCCAATGAGTCTAAGTATCTACATTCCACATCTCCTCCTAAACTACTGGACCGATTTCTACCAAACTTGGTATACATATCTCTTACTGTCTGGAAAGAATCGCTGTGGATGTAAGAACTACCTGCCTATCAAGGGGGGGGGGGGCGGGGAGGGTGAAAAAGTAATGTGGCTCAAGATGCGCATATACCCTAAATTCAGTCATCCAGTACGAGAATGAGAGCGATTCCTTATAACAAATTTCACACATAATTTCAAACCATTAGGAAACGTTTTCTCTCGGACAGGTCCCTCAAAAAGAAAAAAAAAGTTTTATCACTTACTATATTTTCGTTCTTCACGCATTAAAAGTGCCACATGGATCATGACGTTCTAATTTATTACTTCTTTACTACTAACTATATTCGCGATACATTTGCAGACACTACTGGTAGTACCAGCCAAATTATATCATTGTAAGACATATAGTTCAGCAAATATGACGTCATAAACGCTGAGATGCGTGAAGAACTGCCACATCATGCAAGACGGTTTAGTTTATTACATATTTACTACTAAAACCGTCCTTAAAACATGTCGCCGGCAGCAGCCTCTTATACCACTGTATGTACCTGCAAAATTTATCGTTGTACGACATAGTTCAGGAAATATGACGTCATCAGCATTGAACTGCCTGAAAATGAAACTACAGCGCGAAATTCGCTAGAGATACAGGTAAAATATGTGTACACACACGTGTGGATAATGTTGAATACGTGAGAAATGTATTGGACATGTGCGAATGCAGCCAAAGCCACGGTAAAAACCTCATCTTAAACCTCTGGAACGATTCCAACGAAATTTGGTACATCCATTAGTTACGATCTGGAAAGAAAAACTGTGGGGTAAGAATCATCACTCTCATACGGGCGTAGGGTTGAAAACAAGCAGAGAGAAGGGGGATGAGGAGATGGGCAGATAGTGACGGCGAAGGGAGGGGTGGATACAGATAGGGAAAAGGAGCAGATAGAGAAAGAAGGAGGGGAACTGGACAGAGATTGACGAAAGGAGAGGGGCAGTGAAAGGAAAGAGCAGGAGATGTACAGAGACAGGAGGAAGGAGGAGAGCAACAGCTAGTAGGGTAGGAGGAAATGGACAGGAAGAGTCGGGGGAGGAGATGGGGAGAGAGAGGGAGATGACAAGATGGGCGGACAGAGGAGGAAGAGGCGGAAATGGACAAACACAGAAGAAGAAGGAGAAGGGATTAGATGGCGGAGGAGGATATGGTCAGAGGGGAATGAGCTGATGGACAAAGAAAGGGGGAGAAGAGGATGGACAGAGAGAGGGTTAGGATTAGATGGACTGAGAAGGGTAAGGAGGAGATGGACTACTAGAAGAATGGAATATATACATACCTTGGCACTACCAAGTACTCAGCTAGTTAGCAAATAATCTTCAAGAACGTAAAATTCACAAATATTCAGAAAACTTTTACCTACTTTTAGTCTTAATTGAATTGATTCATACGCTTACAAAGTGTATAAATATGATGGACATTGAGAAGGTTGCCGAATAAGTATTTTTCCGGCTTTAGAGAGGTTTTAATGAATTTTAGATTATAAATAACATTGTCGCAAACCAATTGTCTTTCGAATCTTGTAAAGTACAAGGTACCTCCAAAAAAATCGTTGAATGAACAAACACATAAATGGCAACGTGTACGGGTGCATACGTAAGGAAGGATGGGTCAGTGAGGCCAAGCAGATTGCTGTAGCCAATTGAACGTATAGACTCGTGTCAAAGTGCAGTGATAGGACACGTAATCGATCATATTGTACAATCTGGGAAAATGACAACGTAGAAGAATGGAATTTTACTTTATGTACATGGAACAGAAGCTGAAAGAAGAAAATTAAATTACTAATGGTTCAAAAGCTTTTGTGTCGGAAAGCATATTGTTTTATAACAACAGACAATATCTAGCAAGTGCAACAAATACTGAAACCGCCTACTTTCTGCGTGATGGATTTCGGATACTAATAAGAGTAGGGATAAAGCCAGCATTCACAAAAATTTGGATAAGCTAAAGACGAGTTCAAGGTTTGTGCTGTTCAAACTTGACCGAATGGCAAAAAGCACTGCCGACGGAAACAGCAGACATTACGTTGATACATATGACCAAGATCCACAGTGATAGCTAACTATTATTTCGGAGGTTATCAGTTCAATTTGAGTAGGGATGCCAACCATCAATGTACATGAGTCTGTCTAACATTTCGACGGATATCGAAAATCAGGAACACTATAAAAGTAATAAAAGTTGCATTTCTTCGAAAGTAGAAGTATTTTATCTTCTTTTTCCTTTGTGGTACAATGTCATTTCCGGAATTTTTAGGTGGCTCAAGTAATTACCATGAAGATTTGTAAAAAAATGCTTCTTCACCATCATTATATTTCTTAAAATATTACATGGTTAAGTGAAGGTAAACTGAAATAATGCGCTACGGCGGCTAACAATGCAATAATGAATGAAACCCTCTTTGTGCATCGGCGCTACTGTAGGGCATTTTGATGGGCCAGCCGGCCGAAGTGGCCGTGCGGTTAAAGGCGCTGCAGTCTGGAACCGCAAGACCGCTACGGTCGCAGGTTCGAATCCTGCCTCGGGCATGGGTGTTTGTGATGTCCTTAGGTTAGTTAGGTTTAACTAGTTCTAAGTTCTAGGGGACTAATGACCTCAGCAGTTGAGTCCCATAGTGCTCAGAACCATTTGAACCATTTGATGGGCCAACACCCTGACAGCACCAACGGAGTAACCGTGGTACAGAATTGAGGAACTAATTCTCACGCGTAGTGAATGTAGTGCGTGCGAAAAATGCCTTGAACGCAGGTCCTTTTCTTTTCTTACATGTTTATATTTTATCTGTTTATAGGAGCATGGGCAGCAGAAACCAGAAGAGGAGATTGCCAAAAGGCAGTTTTATTAAGACGACAAATGACATTACCTAGAACAAATTATAGGTTTCATTTTATCAAATAATAGTGCTGGGCCATGCTTACCCTCTGAAATATGCTTGAGGGTGTGTAGTGATGTACAAAATTTAACAAATGCTCTCACCTAAGTAAGTGACCGTTATGGTGAAGAATCAGCGAAAACAAAAATCCCCAAATCTCAAGGTGTACAAAGTGACTATGACAGCAAGGTGAAAGGTGTTCTGTATTCAGCGAACAACTTTATTTTTGGATCAAAACTGTACTTTTTTAGATTAATGACAGTCTGGACTTGTCCTGTGTTTCTCTAGTGAGTAGGTTTCATCGCTTGAGTGTGATTACAAAGTGCAAAAAAAGTAAAAAGAACTTCAAATGCATGTGAAGTCCTAAAGGACTAAACTGCTGAGGTCATCGTTCCCTAGACTCACGCGCTACTTAAACTAACTTATGCTAAGAACAACACATACACCCATGTGAGAGGGAGAACTCGAACATCCTGCGGGAGGGGCCGCGCAATCCGTGACATGACACCTCAAACCGCACGGCAATTCAGCGCGGTTAAAAAAAGTCTACGGCTACAAAATCTCGTCACTGGAAGCAAAATGTTTCTCAGCAGCAAATGTCTTTAAATCTGATAATAGCTGAAAGTCATGAGGCACATTGCTGTTAAAAATCTGAAATTTTATTCAGCAAACCAGTCATCTTCTAACGTACTTTTTTTATTCCGTTTGCCCAGAAGAATTACATAATATGAACCAGTTATTATTTTAGATGTTAGGAGATAATCACGAACAAAAATTCATTTTGCATCCCATAATACTACAGCGACAACCTTTCTGTGATAAGAAACAATCTACTATCTACAGTAAGAAAGAGATGAACGATACCGGTTGAATTCTCTCTCAAGATAATTGAAACACTGCTAAGAAATTCACTCTTCCATTAGCCGGTTAGCGTTTGCTCAGCATTTGACCAATGTGACAGCCAATGGCCACATATCTTTATCATAGCTTCCATGTATGACCCATGCCTTGCAGTGATTATCGACTTATTAAGTGACCCCATCTTCAAAGCCTTTGCTGCAATTTACTCTTTTATTTCCTGTACTGAAAGTGTTTCATACATGCGCTGTTTATTACCTGTTTCGCACTTTCATTTCTAGCCGCAAGACTGTTGATAATGAGCATAATATTTGACACATGCCCAGTACGTGATATAGAAGTATATATTGCAGCAAATTCGATGAAGTTGTTAACGTTTAATAAATTTCTTAAAAAAGTGACACAGTTTTTCTTATGATATGCCTTTGCTGTTAACTATTTTATACACTTTTAATAGGCGATCGTCCAATATTTTGTTTTGTAGTTTCCCTATGATTTGATCTGTGGTTGCATTTTCGAGATGACCTTCACGTAGATAATTTTCAGCAAAGTAGGGTCACTTAGGATCGACATTCCAATTATATATTTTTGAAGAGATGACTCCTTCAAATTCGATGCAGAGTGATTCATGTAAGACATAACACCCCTTTTATTTAGCGAACGCTTTCAGGTATCAATACGAGGTTTACAGCAAGTGATAGTGCTCTAAGGAGCATGTACTTTGCTATGTCATAAAGTGCGAGACAACTCTGTTGTCACCTGACCATGCTGGGCTTGTTATTGCCACGGAAGGTACAGAATCCAGTTAATTTTGGCCCGCTGCATACGATTCTGTTCATTCCACACGAAAAAACTCGTGAATGGTCAATTACGTTCCAGGCCTGAAGATGACATCATGTGGTATCGAAACTGGTAACGTGTTTTAAAAAGAATAAACAACGTTAGATTTAAATACAGAAGCTGGTTTTGTCTTCATTATTCAAGTACTAAGGCGCAGAGATGTTTGATCTACCGCATAGGGCATATCTCTTGGAGGTTAAAACCTAGCGCCAGAGGCCCCTGCAGATGCTGACTGCGCTGGGCAAACCCTCAGGCAACAAGCGGCCTGTAAGTTCGCCGCAATGTAGACCAGACAGAACACCCCGTTATATGAAACTGTTCGGAAAACGCCATACCTGCCCAGTCTGGGTGACGACGCTGCGTACTTGGATTTAGTAAGGGATTTCTCTTTGGATTCCTTTGTTGTTTATGGACTTCGCTTAGTTTGCAGGACGGTTGGCTTACTACCTCAAGTGAAGTCGCTCGGCCCCATCTCCAAACAGGCAGGAATTCTAAATATAACCTTCGCATTTTCCAGCTGATCCATGGGTGTTTAATGGTTGTGGATTCGAACCCCATCACTGCTTGGTGAGATTCCCGTTCGGTGCGTGTAACGAAGAGTGTTTACATCGTGAGGAACTAAAAAAAAAAGTAGTTGGAAACGATGAAAGAACAGACTTACTGAACTAGTAACAAACTTGTTGAATTTTATTTAATTGTACGGCTGGTCTCGGCGGAGGTTCAAGTCCTCCCTCGGGCATGGGTGTGAGTGTGTTTGTCCTTAGGATAATTTAGGTTAAATAGTGTGTAAGTTTAGGGACTGATGATCTTAGCAGCTAAGTCCCATACGATTTCACACACATTTGAACATTTTTATTTAACTGTAAATTGATTGGTACAAACGAAGACCCCAGCTTGAAATCGTAAGAGCCTCATCAGTAGCTAACAAGGAAGATGTCAAAGTGCTTAACTTCCTGTGTTCGTATTGAGAACTCAGATCCCTGAACGACTACCTTGACTTAGACTATCTGTGGTTTCCCTAATTCACTGACGGTTAATGCCTGGATAGTTATTTCTGTAAGACAGTGGCCCGTTTCTCTACAATTTTAACAAATTAAGCATGTGCTACATCTGTAATGATATGGTTCAAATGGCTCTGAGCACTATGCGACTTAACTTCTGAGGTCATCAGTCGCCTAGAACTTAGAACTAATCAAACCTAACTAACCTAAGGACATCACACACATCCATACCCGAGGCACTGCAATGATATAACTGTAGTTGAACTATAATCTTTCTTCCATCTTCAGTAGCACTCTTTTGCCAAATTCGTGTTTCTGAGGTTTAAAATACTGCACATTATTCGGATTTATCATCTGCTGTTGGTAATCTACATCAGACAAGAACGCGTAATTCCCAGCATGTATCTAACGCAGACGATTTGTGTGATGGCTGACTCGAAGCAGCAATAAATGAGACGTGCGTCTTGTTTTTGCATCAGTCTGCAAACTCGAAGGCTGTATATATCTTTGATACGTCGGAAACCGCAGTCAGCCAATTGCAGCAAATTAGTGTTATAGAGGAGCCAATTCAGGTGATGATGATGATGATGATGTTGATGATAACTATGATGATTATGATGATGTTTCCTGCTCATTAGGCAGACCCATTACTGCGAATTCAGCATTCTCCAGTCCTCCTGGTTTTTCGCCAACCTTTTAGTACTTGCATATGATGCGTTTATGTTGACATTGTCAGTTTACTGGTATCTTCTTCTGCCTCTGGACCTCTTTCCAGCACCTACTTTTTCTAGGGCGTGCTTTGTTATGCAGTATCTTCTCATCTAGTATCCTAGAAAACTTCTTTTGCTCCTCTTAATTGTTCCCAGTATTTATTTTTTCTCATTCACCCTTTGCAATACAATCTCATTCCTTATTTTATCGCCGGCTGGAGTGGCCGTGCGGTTCTGGGCGCTACAGTCTGGAGCCGAGCGACCCCAACGGTCGCAGGTTCGAATCCTGCCTCGGGCATGGATGTGTGTGATGTCCTTAGGTTAGTTAGGTTTAATTAGTTCTAAGTTCTAGGCGACTGATGACCTTAGAAGTTAAGTCGCGTAGTGCTCAGAGCCATTTGAACCTTATTTTATCTGTCCATGTTATATCTGCGCTTCTTCTCCAGATCTACATCTCAAAAGCCTCTAACCATTTCTGCTCTCTCCGCCGCAGTGTCCATATTTCGGCACTATACAGCAGTGGCGTCATGAAACGCCTACAAAAATTAAGAACCCCAGGAAATATTTAACACTGGTAGACAAGGAATTTGTTTAAGTGATAGCTGCGCTAATTTCGCCTTACTAGCTCAACGTACTGGCACGTGCTATCTCATGAATTGGTCCCATGGTGCGATAGCAAATATATTAATGAAGCTTCAATTTACGATCTAAGCTTGTGTACTCTGCAAGGCATAACGGCGATATCATCAAATAATCGTGATCTGGTCGAGTATTGTAAATGAAGTATGCAGCCATTCTGCTAAAGTGTCTGATGATTTTTTGCAGTTGAAAAAGGAGCACGCAGGTATTTCTTAATATTAATACAAGCCTGCTGGTGAATGGTTTCACATTGCGTCCAGAGTTAAATGTCGGTTTACGCTACCCAAGATGATCGTCGTCCTGGGGAGGGGTCTCGTTCTTCCGATGTTTTGCAGAGGTATAGCGATGTTGCTCCTGGCGTCATCGTGAGGGGAGCCATCGTGTATCACTTCAGGTCACGGTTGGTAGTGATCGACAAAAACCTGATGCCACAATTGTACATCACCGACATCCTCTGCCCTCAAGAGTTACTCTCGTGAGACAGTATCTTGGTGCCATTTTTTAGCAGATCAATACTCGTCCACATCGAACGTACCCTATGAACTGTTTGTATGATACTGGGGTTCTCCCATGGCCAGCAAAATCCCTAAATCTGTCACTGATACAATATGTATGGGCTCAGCTCGGTCGTCAATTCTGTTCCAAGGTATCAAGGAGTAGTTACAATTATTTTCGGTCAGCTGGAATTAGGAGATGATACAACAGTTTTATGACATCCTTTCCAACAGCATCCGTGCAAGCACTCAGGCCAGAGAGTGTGTAAGGTCATACTGATAAGTCGACTCATACTGCCAAGTTCTTTATAAATTTGACTCGGCTTCGTAATCGTTAAAGTAACGTCACATGCCCTCTCAACCAGTGAAGCTTCATTTTGTTTCCTTGTCCCTTTATGGATGCTTCGCTTTTTTTGTCAGCTAGTGTATGTTCTGCCGTACTAAGCGCTGCGGTCCACAAACCCGTTAGAGTCCGCACACTGCACGTGATCATCCACTTGTCCTAGGGACCCTCACAATCCTCTGTCTTTTACAGTCACTTCTCATCGCTACCATCACCATCACTACCACCACCGGTAAGAAGTGGTCACACTAGTCAATTAACCAGTGTTTGTCTCCCCAGCTAAAACTGGAAAGTCTATGCTTGTTTATGATACTAAAAGTAGTTTTGAAAGGACATGTACATCCAACCATGATGTATTTACCAACGATGTTTGCCGTAAGACAACGAAAGAACAGTCCTTCAGCAGTGTGGCTTTACTTACTCTGGTAACTCATCAGGAAAATGGCATCTCATGGTATCGTGAAGATCGATGCAAACGGGATAAAGGGCTGCTTCCTGAAACACTAAAAGAGGAAAGGTAATCAAATTTTTTGACGCAAAAGAGACATCAGTATACATCGAACATGAAGCACGAGTCCAAATATGTAGTTACAATGTAGAGTCAAGAGTTATATAGAAGCTGTCGCTATACTGCTTATAATCAGTGCGCAAATTACTGAAAACTAGCGGCCGCTTCCTATCATACAACGCATAACACTAATTAAGCAGCACTTTAGATGTCCAATAATTGTGTAGATTTAAATGATTATTTTGTGTTTTAGGGAAAATGAAAATTAAGCATCAATTAAAAATAGTGAAACAATCTTATTAAGAAAATTACGAAAGGGAAGAGACGGAAAGCATATATCACAATTAAGCGACCAGTTCAGAAGTCTTGTTAAGATAATTATCAGCTTGTAAATACTTTATGAAATGCATGACACACAAATGCTTACGTTATTTATATTTTATTCCGATCGCTTTTGTTCGTAAACCATGTTCACTGTCCTCGAAAAATTAATCTGCAGCCAACATTCCATGTCAAAACTAAATGTATCGTTCGTTTCGAACACTACACGTATGGTACCAGTGTGAAGAGCAACTAACTGGTTGTCTTCAGTTTGCACACACAAAGAAGCTACTCTGTGCAGATAAATAAATCACAGGTTAATCAAAAAATCTTGTAATGTCGGAACACAGGCCATTTAAGCAAAACAGTAACAGAAATACTCCAGATCTGTCCAACTTTGTGATATGAAAACTTTGTAAATATGAAGAAATATTAATTTAATTAAGATTACTTTTTCGTCATAGATTTTTGATTATTCGCCTTTTCTCCTCCTACTGCATAATAAAAAGAAAGCAAATTCTTTTTACAGAGGTAACACTACACTGTGTGGAAACTGAATTACGATTACCAGTCTGATATTGTGCAGCTCAGACTTCAGTTACGTGTACAGAAACTATCTGACGTGATCTAATGATATGTAGTTGTCTTGTGATACGACGAGCCACGATGAATGTAATGAGACCTGTAACAGCGGCACAGATTTGGAAGACGTCTCACATGATCCGACATATTCTTCCTCGGAGACGCACGAGTCCTCAGGAGGAGTGCGGACTGTTGAGCTTGTAGATGCATTGTTGTCTTGAAATATGACACCACCAACTGAAGGAATATGGAACATTATCTAACATACACAGTCTTTGAATATCCATTGAGTTGCAGCCTTTAGTTCACTACATTGTAATATTTTTTTAAATGTTCACCTCCGATTTCCAGCAGGGTGACAGTGTTGAGATATAGCGAAGTTTCGACAAGTGTTATGATTTTGCGGCGAAATGTTGATTAGTTTCGAACTTTCCTGTGTTTATAACCCTCAGTAGCCATCCACTCCACGTCGCCGCGAGCGTCAGTACGTCGTGCGAACGGCGGACGGGGTGAGGGACGGAGCGAAGGGGTGCGTATGAGCCACAGGCTGCGTTTGAGGCTCGATGCACACGAGTAATTTACTATTGTCAGCTCGCAGCGTCGTTTTCTCTTGCGTTTCGGCAGTGTATGTGAAACAATGAAGCCGCGCACACTACGGCAGTGACGCTGTGAACTCGCCGCGAGGATGCAGCGAGAGAATTTAGCTTGCCAACCGTTGCTGCACCGCAGCGATCTCGCCGACTGCTCCGATGTGTGTGTATGAAACCAGGGACCTAGAAGCGACGGAGAAGTTTCATCCCGCCGTCGCCCTCAGTGGTTCACAATTCCACAACAGGCACAGCAGTCCACCCACCCCACCGCCGCCCCACACCGAACCCATGGGAACGTCTCATACCAGACGAGTGTAACTCCAAATATTTGCGTGTTTGCGTGGTAGAGTAATTATGATGTACGCGTACGTGGAGACTGGTGCGCAGCAATCGCCGACATAGTGTAACTGAGGCGCACTAAGAGGAACCAGCCCGCATTCGCCGAGGGAGATGGAAAACCGCCTTAAAAACCATCCACAGGCTGGCAGGCACGCCGGGCCGCGACACTAATTCGTCGGGCGGATTCGTGCCGGGCACCGGCACGCCTTCCCGCTCGGGAAGCAGCGCGTTAGACCGCGCAGCTAGCCGGACGGGCAAAAGTGAATGGGGTCGTACACACAAATTCGCAGCACTAGCAACAGCTACCGTCAGCCAACATGGATGCAGCAGGTCTGAACATGGAATTTGTTCACTGCAAATGTGAAGAAATAAATGACTCTGAGCACTATGGGAATTAACGTCATAGGTCATCAGTCCCCTAGAACTTAGAGCTACTTAAAGCTAACTAACCTAAGGACATCACACACATCCATGCCCGGGGCAGGATTCGAACCTGTGACTGTAGCAGGCCCGTGGTTCCGCACTGCAAAATGTGAAGAAATACCCTGAAATATGGGACACAATTCGCAAGGTGTATCATGATAAATTAAGAACAGAGCTGCATGGTTTCAAGTATGTGAATGATAAGTTTTATAGGGGTTTTTCTGTGAGATGGAATCAGGACAAAAATTATATAACTATCACAATAAACTGTATCACTGTTAAACTATTTTGTGTTTGTATTCTAGTGGTTGCGTTTTTGTTCGAATGTGGTCATTCAAAACTTGAAATAATGCTTTGCAGCAACTGCTTTGCCTCCTGGCGATAATCCTTTCCGCTGAATGAACAAATCTTCAGTTAATAATCATTAATAGATTCGGTGTTCACTACGATTGTTGCGGACCAGAATTAGATACATTTGTCGTGCCATGGTACTTTGTCAGTTGTGTAAGGGCGAAAACATTACTTCTACCGTTAAGTGAACTTCTTCCTTGGGTTGATGGGATTCCATTGTCTAGATTCCACAGCCTCTTTACACCTCAAGTGTCTTTAAAGTTAAAACCATCACTGAAACGGTAGTAGTTGTGAAGAAGGCAGCAGCATTTGATCATGCTAACAGTAAAGTTTAGCTTAACACTGATAGGTCTGCGAAATATTCTCCATTTAATCGTTACAATTCCATGCACACTCATTCGAAAATAATTAAGGAATTTCCTTTCGTCTTATCTTGACGCGAACGCTCCTTTCAGTAGCCGTGCACTAAGAAGAGAGTAAGTCCTAAATCTGCTGTTGCGTTTCTTAACGTATTCATAAACGAAATAAACAAGCACTGCCTACTTTGTTTGGCCTACGTCCCTAATGTTTGGCTTCTAATCTAGTACTGTGGCGAGATTATCGCTGCGATGTCGTCGTGTGTGCTCTGAAACGATTCCCGACGCCGCGATCTCGTTGCGAGCACGCACGGCTGTTACACTCTTGTTATGCATCGAGTCTGAGTCACTGCCTGGGCACGTGTGAACCACCGCGCATGCTGTCCAGTGTTGTGCCTGCAGAACATAATGAGTAAGACACTTGTTGAAACGTCGCGATTACTCAGCACTGTCACACGGATGGAGAACCGTGGGATTTTCGTCAGTAGTATACACCGGGAATGTTTACATGAACACAATTCCTAACAATGTTATAAAATTAAATAGAAATTTATTTCGAGATGAATCAGTAACCGTTTATGTGGCATAAACTGAGATGCTGCTCTCTGATAGTATGGTCGTCTTCGAACAGTTACTGTACTATTTTTAAATCAAGTTTAGGGTATATTATTATACTATTCACTGTGAAATAGGCACCTACACACTCGCTACTTACAAACTATTCCTTAATATTGCATGTAGGTAAAATACATATTATCGCTTCTCTTCAACTGCAGCCTCAAAGAAGGGGAGATAAAGTTCTACGGGAGACTAGAGAGTCTGAATGTTCAAAATTCCAAGACGGGTCACAACAGAGAACGGTCGACAGACCTCTCATAACGATATAGCAATAATTTACCATTGCCTATAAACAGCGGCAAAGCAGGTAAAATGCTTGAGATGGCAAGCAGGCAAATCAAGACTCCAAGTATCACAAAACAAAACCTCGTACTGTGGCAATTTTAAACAGCCTGATGAAGAGATATCACTGGACCAGAGGAAATTCAAGAAAGCTGTTAAATTTAAATTTCTCGGTGAATGCATTCGACCTGACTTGTCAGCGAAAGCAAACCATTTCTGCTATAGTTAATAAATTCGAACTAACCTGACCAATGACACGAAATATCTACAACAATAAATTCTCATCGAGTAATATAAAGCGAAACACTCCACAACAGTCATGCTCACTGAAGCCTGAATGAAATAAAATTATGAAAGCCGAGAGTATTAAGAAAGACTAGTCGTTTAACGTTGTTGCCAAAAATCTCGAAAAGTTCTTGACCAGTTCACTTCAAATTTTTCCCGAACTCTAACAAACATTCGGAAAGACAGAGGGCACATATTTTTTCATTATATGTGGCATATAAAGATACATATAATTATGAACAATAAGGAAACGTTTAAACATTTTTTAGCAAAAATGCCAAACAATTCTTGACCGATTTACTTCCAAATTTGACATGATACTCTAATAAACATTTGGTATGGCATTGGCTATATTTTTATGTTTTTATATTGAAGTCGCCTCCTAGCGTCCGTCTGTATTCTCAGGAACAGATGTAGGGATTTTGTTTCGCTTTTCACTAACATATACATCCCGCGTCCAGCCATCCTGATTTAGGTTTTCCGTGATTTCCCTAAATCGCTCCAGGCAAATGCCGGGATGGTTCCTTTGAAAGGGCACGACCGATTTCCCTAATCCGATGAGACCGATGACCTCGCAGTTTGGTCTCTTCCCCCAAACAAACCAACCCCAACCCAACTAACATATACACTGATCCACGAGGAACGTTTTCCCTATACAATTTATAAATTTTTCTTACAAATAGTCTGAATTACGATGACTTAAACTTGCGTTTGTAAAAATGACGCAATTGTCACCTACCTAACAGCAGCCATGCCTCGATAGAGCAGTCAGCAGTTCCAAGAGTTAGCAGAAAGCGTGACGAAATTCGGATCTGGTTTTATGGTGTAGTTGCAGAGCGTTTGTCTGGGAACCGAAAACTGACAATACTGAAACCTGGCCGGGTCAGATTTTTAACCCTGCTTTTTAACCTAGCATTCGCCTTTCAATGACGTGGAGATTCGCCATGAACGAAACTTGGCTCCGATTCACGTTACACTGCAGCTCCCTTTCCCCGGTGTGATAATTGGTTAAGGACATGCAGGTCGCCTGAATGACATGCAGTCGATTGCAATCGTTTCATAACAACTGCCTAGCTAAAAAACACGCGAATCCAAAACCTGTACTTATCAATTATTTACCCATAGAGTAAAACGCAGCGCGGTATGCAGGTTTACTTCGTTTATATAAAGAAAGTTTTGCCGCAGAAAATGACTCAATTTTAAGCTTCTTGCTTTCCTTGAGTCAAACACAGATGTGAACACGATTCTTCGCTTGGTGGGGTGAAACATATTAATTATTTTGACACTTTCACATTATACGGAAGACTGGTAGACGAATCTCCACTGGTGAGAAAGAGATTTAGGCCTTTTAAAGACCGTAAAGACACGGGCACGATCATCTAGACTGGAATTCAAAAATTTCTTGTGGATTAATAAAGAAGACTTCGATATACTTCTACAGATGATTGAGGGAAGCATTTCGAAATATGACAACAAATTCAGAGTACCAATTTCTGTTTCCCTCAGACTACTAGTGGCAAATGGTACCCTTAAATCATTGCAATTTATCGAACTACGGGTAGTGAGTTACTCAGCTTTTAAGCATCACTATAAATATGACCAATAACGGAAGGATAACCACTTCATCATCAAGCTGTAATATGAAACTTACAATTTGAAATAATCACATATTTTTAACCAATACTTTCCTTACAATCGTTTGAGAACAGTTGCTTAGTGAAAAACATGCAAATCCAAAATATATGGTGTTTTATGTTTTCTATACTTCAAGTATAATGTTTTCCGATAAAGTACTTCGACAACTTCAGAAACATTGGTTCGGTTACGTACAATACATTCTTTCAGCAGGGCAGCAGATGACTCAATTTTCAGCTTTCTGCTTCCCTTGAATTAAACCTGCGCGTGGACAAGATTATTTGTGAGGCACGACTTAGAAGTTTGCCATCCAGAGTTAACGACAAAGAATTGTGGCAATGAGTCTCATCAGTGCATCACAGTGCGTACAAAGCTTCACAAGAAGAGTGCTGTAACATGGCTGGAATTTCAATGACTGAATTAGAACTGTCTTCAGTGATGAGTCCCGCTTCTAAGCCCCGATGACCGGTGAATACGTGTCTGAAGACGCACCAGACAGTGGTGGGATACCAACCTGACTGTCGCTCGCCACACGGCGACCTGGAATGACGGTCTACTGTACCATTTCTTTTTATAGCAGGATCCCTTTGGTTGTCATCCGCGGAACACTTACAGCACAACGGTACGTCGACGATATTCTAGGCCCCGTTTTGGTGCCCTTCAGGGAAAGCCATCCTAGTGTTACATTTCAGCAAGATAATGCCCGCCCGCCCACGGCGAGAGTTTCTACTGCTTGCCGAAGACTACCTTGACCAACAAAGTCACCGGATCTCTTCCCAATTGAGGATGTTTGGAGCGTTATGGGCAGGGCCCTGCAACCAGCTAGGGATTTTGATGATCTAATGCGCCAATTGGACAGAATTTGGCACGCCATCCCTCAGAAGGACATCTGAAACCTCGGTTAGTCAAAGCCAAAACCGCATAAAGGCCAGAGGTAGACCACTAGGTTACTGACTTGCTCAATTTGTGAAGCTCTTTCTCTTGCAAAAATCATCCAGTTTTTCTGAAACTGTAATCCTTTGGTTTGTCTGTACACTTACATCACACCTCCTATTTCCGCCCCATTCGGATAATTCCTTCGGTGGGGTTCGTTTAATTTTTTTGATTCAGAGTGTCTGAATAGCAATCGTTACATCAAGTAGATTATACAGCCGACGTAGTGCCCCTCTTACAGGTAAATTTACACGCCATATTTCCTTAGGGCAGTGTTCAGCCACGTGTGGTGAAGAATGTGTATATAGCATTTAAAATATTGGTCTTGCTTGGCATCCCAAGTTTCCAAAACTTTTAGTGCACATATTTCTTCCGGGATATAAAATAGATTATTGGCACTTAATGGCGAAATTGCTGAAAAGTAAAATCACTGTCTGAAGACACTAAAGTACGCTGGCTGCTATCAATTAACGAAGAAACTACAATTTCTATTTGTTTAAATGATACTGGGATCTCAGGAGTACACAAAAATCATAATTAAAACATCTGGCAACTACGAAAACGTCGCTACATACTGCCCCGAAAAGGATTAAAAGGTCAAACACGCATTTTTAGAATTAACAGTGCCCTCACTTACAAAGGGCTGATTTACTCAGGTGTACATTAAATTTTCTGGAAATACAACCATGAATTTGGCTAATCTCTATTATAATTTTCTGAAATGACGGAAAAGTAACAAGCTTATCATGCTGCAGTAAGTCAAAATTAAGTAACAAATAGTTCTACATTTCATCCTTTTATTCAGAACTGCCACGCCATTCTCAACTAATCTTTTCTGGTGTTTACAATAGAAATACCAGTAAGTGAGGCCGAAGCTGTATTTCATAAAATGTCATTTTTAGCTGTCAGAAAAGACAGCCATCGCATGAAACTAACGTGTCATAAAAAAATAAAGATGTAACAAGCATTTTATCACATGAAGTACTCTGAAAAGTTTCGACCGTTGACCTCTCGTTAGTTTGAAAAGTTTCGAGCACTGAGTTTTCGTCAGGAGATATTTTTGTAAGTCTGTTACTTTGTCAAGATGAAACACTGCTGTTTACTCAGTCAGATATTTGAAAGGAGATTACTCTAAAAAATAGTTCTGACGTCACAAATCCGTTCTGTCTACAGGGCAAGAAATTGTAGGTTTCTATCTGAAGGCAACAGGCTGTTTCTTACCGTTTAGATGCAGGAGAACAGCGAGGTAGCAAGCAGCCTTCATGGTCGTCCGACTTCTTAACACTACGTTGATACGCATTCAGCCCGGAGGACGGCGACTAAATGACTCATTACCCCCTTGGAAGCCAAACTCCTTACTTGTACGCTGTTTCCCTGACAGACTGCGCAGTCGCATAGCGGCGATAGTTATCACCCGCAAGCAGGAATGCGATTCGTTCTCAGAATTTCATGTAATTCGAGCACACAATGCTCTCCTCTCGTTTCCCAATGACTCGTGCTACGTAATTAGATGCGTATATATCGTAAGGGTCTCAACGTGTCGTTGTTTCTCGTCTTAAAACGATAAAAATAGTAGATCGTGCCAGCATTGAATTTTCATTAATAACTGTTCAAAGCGTTTATGAACCGCCTTACACATTAAAACACGCTTTTGCTAAATATTTTCCGCCGCTGTCCCAATAATGGGAAAGAAGTAATTTCGTCGTATTTAAAAATTATGCTTCGGCCAGGTCAGTCAGAAATTTTATGACACTCTCAGCAATCACGAGGAATGATGAGAACGGCATATGCTGAGAACTAAGTATGAAAAAATGGTTTTGGCTGTTCTTACACGCTTATGTCAGTTTTTCACACATAACCTTTTTGAAGATACGTCACAAATTTTATGGACCCGGTATAAGATCTTTCGAGCTGAAGGAAGAATACAACTGATCACCATTAGTAAAAGTTGCGAATTTTAGGATTTATGTTACTTAGTTAACGAACTACTTATTAACTGGAAAATATCACAAAGTTAAATTACGAAAAACCTTGGAAAAAGCGTATTTACACCTAACGTCGAGACATGATACGAAGGCAACCTTTGAACTGCTGTCGATACCTATGTAGTTCCCGAACAGACAACTGCTTGTGTAGTGGGATGCTGAAATTTACGTGGACTCGACGTTGCTTATGTTTCGAAGGTTATACATCGTCGTTCTAATTACGTTTCATTACTGGTTTCTCCATGTTTTGAGAGTGCTGTTGTTGCGCACCTTATCCTCAATGAATAGCCGCTCCAGTTACTAATAGGTAGCCGGCCGGAGTGGCCGATCGGTTCTAGGCGCTACATTCTGGAACCGGGCGACCGCTACAGTCCCAGGTTCGAATCCTGCCTCGGGCATGGATGTGTGTGATGTCCTTAGGTTAGTTAGGTTTAATTAGTTCTAAGTTCTAGGCGACTGATGACCTCAGAAGTTAAGTCGCATAGTGCTCACAGCCATTTGAACCATTTTGCTAATAGGTTGTTTATTTAAGTCCATGATCGATTTCGGGCTTCACGTAAAGGCCATTTTCAAGTGGATCTGAAATTGCCATTGTTAATGCATGATATAATGGATACGTCAATGTTTTACATAACAGAACTTGAAAGACTAAGTTTGCACATGTACAGTTTAAGTACAGAAAAAACGTATATCTTATTTTGTGCTATGCTGAAGTGAATACAGATGATTAGAGAAAGTAAACGTAAAGGAGATCTAAAGTGATATGCTCAATGATTCCGTAAGCAAATGGGTGTGTCATAATTACCCACTACTGGCCATTACAATTGCTACACCAAGAAGAAATGCAGATGATAAACGGGTATTCATTGGACAAATATATTATACTAGAACTGACATGTGATTGAATTTTCACGCAATTTGGGTGCATAGATCCTGAAAAATCAGTACCCAGAACAACCACCTTAGGCCGTAATAACGGCCTTGATACGCCTGAGCATTGGATGGAGTGTACAGGTACAGGTGCCCAAGCAGCTTCAACACGATAACACAGTTCAGCAAGAGTAGTGACTGGCGTATTGTGACGAGCCAGTTGCTCGGCCACCATTGACCAGACGTTTTCAATTGGTGAGAGATCTGGAGAATGTGCTGGCCAGGGAGGCAGTCAACATTTTCTGTATCCAGAAAGGCCCGTACAGGACCTGCAACATGCGGTCGTGCATTATCCTGCTGAAATGTAGGGTTTCGCAGGGATCGAATGAAGGGTAGAGCCACGGGTCGTAACATATCTGAAATGTAACATCCGTTGTTCAAAGTGCCGTCAATGTGAACAAGAGGTGACTGAGACATGTAACCAATGGCACCCCATACTATCACGCCGGGTGATACGCCAGTATGGCGATGACGCTTCCAATGTGGGTTCACCGCGATGTCGCCAAACACGGATGCGACCATCATGATGCTGTAAACAGAACCTGGATTCATCCGAAAAAATGACGTTTTGCAATTCGTGCACCTAAGTTCGTCGTTGAGTACACCATCGCAGGCGCTCCTGTCTGCGATGCATCGTCAAGGGTAACCGCAATCATGGTCTCTGAGCTGATAGTCCATGCTGCTTCAAACGTCGTCGAACTGTTCGTGCAGATGGTTATTGTCTTGCAAACGTTCCCATCTGTTGACTCAGGGATCGAGACGTGGCTGCACGATCCATGCGGATAAGATGCCTGTCATTTCGACTACTAGTGATACGAGGCCGTTCGACTACAAACGTCCCCAGGGGTCGACACGTGGCTGCACGATCCGTTACAGCCATGCGCATAAGATGCCTGTCATCTCGATTGCTAGTGATACGAGGCCGTTGGGATACAACACGTCGTTCCGTATTACCCTCCTGAAACCACCGATTCCATATTCTGATAACAGTCATTGGATGTCGACCAACGGGAGCAGCAATGTCGCGATACGATAAACCGCAATTGCGATAGGCTACAATCTGACCTTTATCAAAGTCGGAAACGTGGTGGTACGCATTTCTCCTCCTTACACGAGGCATCACAACAACGTTTCACCACGCAACGCCGGTCAATTGCGGTTTGCGTATGAGAAATCGGTTGGAAACTGTCCTGATGTCTGCACGTTGTAAGTGTCTCCACCGGCGCCAACCTTGTGTGAATGCTGTGAAAAGATAGTCATTTGCATATCACAGCATCTTCTTCCTGTCGGTTAAATTTCGCGTCTGTAGCACGTCATCCTCGTGGTGTAGCAATTTTAATGGCCAGTAGTGTAGAAAACTATGCACTTTAATACGTTACAAACATTGGCATGTTTTAGCTTGACAGTAGAGTAATATTCTGACATGTTCAAAAATTTTTAGACTCCAGGGTTTCCCAACAAAAAGTTAAAAGCGCTTTTTTTCAAATTTAATGTAATGTCGGAATATTTGGAGTGGATTATGTGTCCAGCTCGAGTGTACAGTTACATCCTCTAGCGTCAACGGGTCAAGGTTAGAACGCAGTGAACTATAGAGAACGTTAGGGTGTCTTGGACGTAATGTGGACTACTTACAAGAACATTTTTACTGAAATTTGGGTGCACTACTAAATTCAAGACTACCTTTGAACGAAGTTATCAATACGAGGTGGCATATGTCGTAGAACTTGGTGTTTCTTAGTGTACACTGCTCGTTGAGCGTCTCATCCCTGGATTCTTTCAGGTGGGCGCAAATTTCTGTTTCTTCCGATATGGTGATAAAGTATCCCTTCTTCACTGTATGAAGAACTAAGAGCTTATTTTCGAGCCTATCTTATATGAGATGATCCGCGAAGGTTGATTTACTTCCTACTTTTTGTCGTTCTTAGTTCTCTGTTTTCATTATAACACTTTCTAAAACTCCTTTCCGTTGTTGCAATGTAGCTAACCTTACAGTCAGAGCAGTAAATTTTGTATATGCCACGGTTTTGGGGTACGTCCGGTGTTGTGTTAATGTCGTGTATAAAAAGACGTAACGGTTTTGGCTGCAAGTTATATGCGAAAATCATGGTCCTGGTAAAGGCTTATTCATTGCCGGAAGGATAGCCTTAAACGCTTTTCCGCTTAAAAGTGCGGGATACGACGGCATACCTTTAATTTTTTAAATGAAGACTGGGCTTCTCTGCTCTACACTGGATGTTTTTGGGACCTAGCAAGATGCCTGGGTGTATCTCTAAGTGGAGTGTACATGCTGCCTGGTCTTTGCTTCCCAAGGAGGTGTGCCAAAAATGTTGGATTTTATATCACTCTGTGAGTTAAATGTATAAGTACTAAACTTCAGGTTGATGAAACCTGCTGCAGTGTTCTCGGGTAATTAAGGTACACTAGTTGTGAGAATAAGGGATCACATCTTCCCAAGTACGCCATTTACATGTTTCATAGTATTTCACACTTCAGTAACACCTTCGGTTTCCCACTCTTGTTGCAGTTCATCAGAGTCTAGATGCATTATGTCACTGAAACCACCTCTCCTTTGGTATAATTTAGGGCTGGATAAAGCTCTGTCGTTGTAGCATCTCCCCTAGCAACTTCGCATTGAATAGCTTGTTTACTTGGGCAGCTCTTCATTCTCGACTGGAGTGTACTATTTCTCAGTCTGTTATTTAATCTTAGAAACCCTTCAAGTGTTTTTAATGCCTTATTGATGTGGAAAGCCGACAATTAAAAAAAAAACGTTCGTTCCTCGCTTTCAGTAATATTAAATTCTCTGTTTACCACTTGTCCGTTGAAAGTCTTATTTGCGTCAGTCTATGATGATTTCGTTGATAGACTAGCCACATGAAGTCTCTTGTTCGTATGTAATTACCGTTCAACTGAACATCCGAAACTCTGGGTGTGTTTGGAAGTAGCGCAGGATCCATTTGTGTCCAATGAGCACATAGGGATATAAGGATTCACCCAGACAAAGTTCCACTTGCCTAAATAAACCTTATATAACTCAAGTGCAGAACGTTCTCTAGACGCCACCTCCTGACGACTGTTTCGCCTCACCATCCATTCACCCAGTCAGCCTACAGCGCACATTGAGGTTGATAGGTTGTCTGCAGAGCTTTGTAACATCCTCGCAATCAGGGTGGTTTAGACAATATGTCAGTCATCTTCTTCCCTGCCTTTGCCGTGTTCTTTATGCGGTCGGCATTGTTATATGGATTTTGGCAACGTTAGTGACAGTAAGTGGTCCGATGCCCTCGCTAAAATCACCACTCCCCTCGGGAGGGAATTCGTGTACAGTGTACACCATCTGTCTGCATCTAGAGTACATCTCTTGTTGGAGTATAAAAGCATAGAGTGCATCTAAGGCGGGATGTGGGTACCAACTCGGTATTTACCTAGTTGGATGTGAGAAATACCTACCTGGCCTGCTCCCCAACCCCTTCGTTAATCTAGAAGGCAGATTCGGTCCAGGGCAGGCTCGCCTTCCAGAATCCTGTCCCACTTCTGAAACACGTCGAGACGACTGAATCCTGTATCTCTTATCCTAAGCTGACGGGCAGTGTGAATTTGTTGATAGCCGTTGTAGAAAAGAAAACATTTCCATATGTCAACTGCATACCAAGTTACTCGGTCTCACGGTTCTTACTAATGCGATGAGAGCATTAAAGCTTGTGACAGGTTTTACTTGTGTGACGAAGCGTTTTCTACTCTAGTTCAAGTGAAAAACAAATGTAGATATAGAGAAAAACTGTCTAGCTTTGTCTCAGAATACAGATGCTCTGGATTTATTTCAATCAGTGCTTACATAAATTGTTTATTGGCTCTAGAAGTTTCAGCTGACTATTCAGTATCAATAATCCGACACAAAATAAACAGTAAACATATAACGACAACATATTAATAAATTAAATAAATACCTAACGTCACTATACAAAATATAAAAGTGGTTCCATAAACTCTTCTCTGCCGATGTGTAATGGATCTGCTATATCATGACAATTTTTAAGGCTTTTGAATATTGGGCAGTGGTACTGATTGGCACAAAAATGGACACCTTAGTCTTTTACACAATACACAAAGAAATAGTGGGGCGACAGTCTCTAAGATCAGAGAAGACGCATGTCCTCAGTGGAAAACCTGAGAGACATTCAAACAGAGATCTGTTTTTAGATTATTTAAATTCTTGCGTTACCAGATTTATCACTAAATACGGCCGTACTGATTTGGCTCTCAGCACTATGGGACTCAACTGCTGAGGTCATTAGTCCCCGTACTGATTTATTTTAAATGAAGTTAACTGCTAAATTTTTGTACTTTCTCAACCAGTTAAGGATTTAGAATATTAATTTAAGAAATCATCGTAAGGAACGAGGAATGAAAATGATTCTTGGAGGGGCAGCAGAGGATTAGAAGAAACACGAGAACGAGTCTTGTGTGAGGAGCATTTAGAACGTCGCCACACGTAGAAGGTAGCCGCTGTGCGTGGGCGCGATACGGGACAGCAGTAGCAGCCAGTGAGAGGCTACTGGCGCAGTCCGGCGGAAAAAGGATCTAGCAACCGGTCTCAGCTTACGCTACCATTACAGACGTTGCATTCGGCTGCCATTGTGGAGACCCCGCCCATAACTTCGAGCTAAGTCAGCTCATAACATCAGTACTGCAAGAATTGGCTGGGTAACAGTCTCAGAAGTAAAGATAGTTCCCGTTAGCGGCACCACATAAAGCAAAGGACCATCGCCATCTTGTAAAACGACCCCTATAGCGTCAAAAACTTGCATAAATTGATGTTAACATTGGTAGCGATGGTTCAGAATCTCGTTTACGTAAGCTACCATATTTGCTAAGAACACACCGATGTTAAAAGAGCTTTGAACCCTAAGTTATTATCTTCCAAATTCATAAATTACTGACTTTTTACCTGAGCTCAGCGGAGAACCATATTAGAGCAACTAGGGACGAAGTGGCATCTCGCCGCACTTAGTGCTACGAAGACATCGCAAATAAATTGACTTGCCGACTACATGTAAGTGTGATCAACATCATTACACACAATAAACCTTACTGCCTTAATTACTTTTTGCTTAACTTACGATGTCACAGTTGTAGCTTGCTATTGAAACACAGATGGTTGATTATTATTTTTTATTAATATCTCAGTAGAAATATTAGCAAGAAACTTTTATTTTTCATCTTATTCATGTATCTGTTTGGCTCGGCTTCCTTTCAGCGTTTATGGTCAAAGCATTGTGTTCAGAGCTCAGCTTAATGTGGATGAGTGGAAGCAATAATTAAAATTTTACTTCACGATATGTAAGTGCTATGCGTCACTGTTCCAAGTGTAGATGTGTAGTGTAGAGACCAAAACTTGTAGAGCAGCCTACAGTTGGCAGTCAGAGGCTCCTGTAGTAGTAAATTTTACGACCTACGAGGCGTCCTCAGATAGGGACAAACTAATGACAAAAAATCGGATGAGAGTGTTCTTTGTCTTTAAATTCAACTTTGCAATTGTTTAATTATAATAGTACTAAAGCTGAAGTGATATTATTAAAAAAATCCATAGGCCGAAAAGACAGTTTTTGTGGCAACTAGCACTTGGTTCATTATAGTGTCGCGATTTAAATATCCTAAGCGTTAGCGAACATTACAGCTGGATGTGCCAATTCATGCTCAAGTCATCATTTCCCTGAGGCTCCTGCTGTACGACTGACGTAAGTCCTTATGTAGGCAGAATTGACTACCGACATAGCCATTAAACAGTGTATGTCAACACTGACTGAAGTAAATTTTATATTAAGAAATAGTGTGCTCGATGGTGCTTTTTACGAATAATATCTACATCTACATGACTGCTCTGCAATTCATTACCTAGTTGCTTGGCAGGAGGTTCATCAAACCACTTTCAGACTATTTTTCAACCGTTCCATTCTTGATTAGCACGTGGGAAAAACGAACACTTAAATCTTTCTGGACGAGCTATTACACTCCTGGAAATTGAAATAAGAACACCGTGAATTCATTGTCCCAGGAAGGGGAAACTTTATTGACACATTCCTGGGGTCAGATACATCACATGATCACACTGACAGAACCACAGGCACATAGACACAGGCAACAGAGCATGCACAATGTCGGCACTAGTACAGTGTATATCCACCTTTCGCAGCAATGCAGGCTACTATTCTCCCATGGAGACGATCGTAGAGATGCTGGATGTAGTCCTGTGGAACGACTTGCCATGCCATTTCCACCTGGCGCCTCAGTTGGACCAGCGTTCGTGCTGGACGTGCAGACCGCGTGAGACGACGCTTCATCCAGTCCCAAACATGCTCAATGGGGGACAGATCCGGAGATCTTGCTGGCCAGGGTAGTTGACTTACACCTTCTAGAGCACGTTGGGTGGCACGGGATACATGCGGGCGTGCATTGTCCTGTTGGAACAGCAAGTTCCCTTGCCGGTCTAGGAATGGTAGAACGATGGGTTCGATGACGGTTTGGATGTACCGTGCACTATTCAGTGTCCCCTCGACGATCACCAGTGGTGTACGGCCAGTGTAGGAGATCACTCCCCACACCATGATGCCGGGTGTTGGCCCTGTGTGCCTCGGTCGTATGCAGTCCTGATTGTGGCGCTCACCTGCACGGCGCCAAACACGCATACGACCATCATTGGCACCAAGGCAGAAGCGACTCTCATCGCTGAAGACGACACGTCTCCATTCGTCCCTCCATTCACGCCTGTCGCGACACCACTGGAGGCGGGCTGCACGATGTTGGGGCGTCGCTGCGGTCCGGTCCCAGGTCGACGGGCACGTGCACCTTCCGCCGACCACTGCCGACAACATCGATGTACTGTGGAGACCTCACGCCCCACGTGTTGAGCAATTCGGCGGTACGTCCACCCGGCCTCCCGCATGCCCACTATACGCCCTCGCTCAAAGTCCGTCAACTGCACATACGGTTCACGTCCACGCTGTCGCGGCATGCTACCAGTGTTAAAGACTGCGATGGAGCTCCGTATGCCACGGCAAACTGGCTGACACTGACGGCGGCGGTGCACAAATGCTGCGCAGCTAGCGCCTTTCGACGGCCAACACCGCGGTTCCTGGTGTGTCCGCTGTGCCGTGCGTGTGATCATTGCTTGTACAGCCCTCTCGCAGTGTCCGGAGCAAGTATGGTGGGTCTGACACACCGGTGTCAATGTGTTCTTTTTTCCATTTCCAGGAGTGTAGTTCTGGAGATACATCAAAAATATTAAGCTGCGCGAAAATGAAAAAAGCAGGACGAAATTCTCTGCAGATACAGCTGAGATACGTGTACTAATATGCGTGAAATATTCTTAATATACGTGAAATACACTACTGGCCATTAAAAGTGCTACACCAAGAAGAAATGTAGATGATAAACGGGTATTCATTGGACAAATATATTATACTAGAACTGACATGTGATTACATTTTCAAGTAATTTGGGTGCATAGATCCTGAGAAATCAGTACCCTGGCCGTAATAACAGCCTTGATACGCCTGGGCATTGAGTCAAACAGAGCTTGGATGGCGTGTAAAGGTACAGCTGCCCATGCAGCTTCGACACGATACCGCAGTTCATCAAGAGTAGTGAGTAGCGTATTGTGACGAGCCAGTTGCTCGGCCACCATTGACCAGCCGTTTCCAATTGGTGAGAGATCTGGAGAATGTGCTGGCCAGGGCAGCAGTCAAACATTTTCTGTATCCAGAAAGGCCCGTACAGGACCTGCAACATGCGGTCGTGCATTATCCTGCTGAAACGTAGGGTTTCGCAGGGATCGAATGAAGGGTATAGCCACGGGTCGTAACACATCTGAAATGTAACGTCCACTGTTCAAAGTGACGTCAATGCGAACAAGAGGTGACTGAGACGTGTAACCAATGGCACCCAACACCATCACGCCGGGTGATACGCCAGTATGGCAATGACGTATTCACGCTTCCAATGTGGGTTCACCGCGATGTCGCCAAACACGGATGCGACCATCATGATGCTGTAAACAGAACCTGGATTCATCCGAAAAAATGACGTTTTGCAATTCGTGCACCTAGGTTCGTCGTTGAGTACACCATCGCAGGCGCTCCTGTCTGCGATGCATCGTCAAGGGTAACCGCAATCATGGTCTCTGAGCTGATAGTCCATGCTGCTTCAAACGTCGTCGAACTGTTCGTGCAGATGGTTGTTGTCTTGCAAACGTTCCCATCTGTTGACTCAGGGATCGAGACGTGGCTGCACGATCCATGCGGATAAGATGCCTGTCATTTCGACTGCTAGTGATAAGAGGCCGTTGGGATCCAGCACGGCGTTCCGTATTACCCTCCTGAACTCACCGATTCCATATTCCGCTAACAGTCATTGGATCTCGACCAACGCGATTTCACTGGCTCTATTTGCTTTGTTTTATTGCTCACGTAACAACTAATATATGAGATAAAATATGTTGCTACGAAAAGAGCCCTGAAATACTTTTTAGGGATGCTGTGCTGTGACTTTCTTTGGATCATTCATTTTCAACAAAATTAAATATTTTATGTTCTTATTATTCTGGATGTGTCTATCTATTAAAGGAACATTGTTTCGTTACTGTAACTCGCATTAAAGTTCAACATATCTTCCTTACTTTACAGTTATTGAAAAGGCTACTGAAAATTATTTCGTTATCAACACTGATGTTACAGTACGCAATGTTTGTTCAACATCAAACTTTTGCAGTGGATTTTTGTTAACAGTAAAACCTCAATAAGTACCACGACTAACACGAGAACATGAGACTATTATCAGAGAAAAAGATGTTTTTACTATAATGTTTGTCAGAACAGAACTACGCACAGCAAGATTTCTTTTATGTTATGAAAGTAAATTATCTTTTTGCACTGTTAATAATATATCATCGGCAGCCCGCGTCAACCTGTAAAACACATCATAAAATCTGCTGCTCTGCTCTGCAATTCCGAAAGCTGAAAGGAATAATTTTAATTTACTATTACCTGTCCGCTTCTTTGCGGTATGATTGGTTTCATTTAATGCAGTTTGAATGCGCCGCGGCAGCGGCTCGTTCATTCGTAGCGCAGCTCTGCACCACGAATAATATTTAAATAGCTGAAAATGTCTTAAAAGGATGGGATAAAGTACCATGCAAGCTTATTACAAATCATAATGCAAGTTTTCACTAAGTAACTCCATTCAAAACATTTAAACAGAATAAATTATTACACGCCTTTACAAATCAGTACCTAATGGCGTACGTCTCTCAATCTTGACAAAAGAATGCTGCGCAAGCGTACACTATAACGTCACAGGCTCTTCCTACTCACGTAACTCCAAGAAGACGACAGAGAAATTAATGTTCGGTCACTACTATTTATACCTGTTGTGACCTGTTCTCATCTTTGTTTGATATTTAATAAGTATCGTCTGCGGCGGTTTCAGTACTCGCCGACACAGATATTATCTTTAAAAAAATCGGTACATAATTCTATACAAGAACAAAACATGACACATAATGCTTTCTCTTTCGCCGGCCGGAGTGGCCGTGCGGTTCTAGGGGCTACAGTCTGGAGCCGAGCGACCGCTACGGTCGCAAGTTCGAATCCTGCCTCGGGCATGGATGTGTGTGATGTCCTTAGGTTAGTTAGGTTTAATTAGTTCTAAGTTCTAAGCGACTGATGACCTCAGAAGTTAAGTCGCATAGCGCTCAGAGTCATTTGAGCTTCCTCTTTATTACATAAAGTTCACACAATCATTGTCCACGCAGTTACAATCATCCAGTTCAATTATTCTTTTCTCCTTTTCTTTTTTACCACACATAATATGTGTTTTGCTATGAGACGTTACAATGCCCCCTGGCTGCAATTGACTAACGTTAAGAACGCTCGGCAATATGCTGCCACCAACGTCCGTTTCGTCATTGTTTCTCGCCTTATTTGGAGTATTCACTATTCACTTGTTTGCTCTTTTGCACTATAGTTTTAATTGCACTCTTTATGGTTTTCTCACAGTTTGCGAAGTGACCGTAAACCTAGTCCCAGGGTCATTACAGTTTTCTGGCTCCCCCATTCGGGCTATGCGCGATCAGGAAACCTGGGAAAACTGCGCCGGAGCCATGGTCATTTCACCTGGTTTGTAGTAAAACGCAGTCTGATTGTTCATCAAAAAAGGTTGGCGTTTATCAAATGTTCACAGATAACAAAGGTTATTTATGACAAAATGTTAAACTTTTAGTTCCCTTGTTGAAAATGTACCTTCTACACTCTTTCACATCCGTGGTAATGTTTGAGTTTGTGTTCCATGTCAACACTGAAAGTCAATCATTAAATAGTTTTACAGTAGTGTAATTACTTGTCACTACAATTATCACGACAAATGTTCTACCATGGTATGGCATTCTTGTCAGTTTGCTTCACTAATATGACGAAAACATATATCATCTAACAAAATAATATTTTGAGTTTATACACAGTAAACTAAAGAAAAAATGTTTGTCACGTAACTTCATGTCCAATAAATCATTTTCATGTTAGTACATTAACAGCGCAGTTAGTAATGTTCGCTTGAATGTCGACAATGACGTACGGAGCTGGCAGCGGGAAGCAATCGTTGCGTAGCGTCGCCTGGAACGTGGCGTGCCAACGACCGCTGGGGTCGACATCCTGCTCGCCGTAACAGCAACGGCGTGTTTGGGTGGCGCCCTCGCAGTCGCGAACTGCGCCGAACCATTCACCAATGTCGGCGGCGTGTTGCAGTTGTTTCCCGCGACCGGATGGCGGGCGGCACAGCACCCGTCTCTGCTTCTCCGCATGGCTTCCCGTCACAACGCATGAAACAAATATTCCACAATCGTGTACTGTCTTTAAGGATACAGATCATTGGCTGTGGAAGAAAATGGAACGTGGTTAAAAGCGTATAATGTTCAGTAAGCCGTCGTTTCGCTGATCTGCACAGGATGTTTTGGCGTGATAACCGGTTTCTTGTGGCTTCACAACTGAATCGCATTGTGACACTGGTATTTAGGGTTCGTCACACTCACGTTGTACTACACACTTTCATTTATTCTCACGGTCGATACGCTGCCAGAGCGTCTCTCAACACGCGAAGATGTTTCGGTTCACACAAACTAAATGTTTGTTTGAATCGACTCCGAACGGATCACTAACTACCGTTTTTAAACACAATAAATTTATTGTTCGTTGAACACTGCAGTATGACAGTTAGTCACTCAACACTTGACTTATTCCGACGTATACAGGGTGAGTCACCTAACGTTACCGCTGGATATATTTCGTAAACCACATCAAATACTGACGAACCGATTCCACAGACCGAACGTGAGGAGAGGGGCTAGTGTAATTGTTTAATACAAACCATACAAAAATGCACGGAAGTATGTTTTTTAACACAAACCTACGTTTTTTTAAATGGAACCACGTTAGTTTTGTTAGCACATCTGAAGATATAAACAAATACGTAACCAGTGCCGTTTGTTGCATTGTAAAATGTTAATTACATCCGGAGATATTGTAACCTAAGTTGACGCTTGAAACCTCCGACGTTCAGTTGCGTGTTGCAACAAACACGTGCCACTGTCGGCGGCCAGCATCTGCAGGGACATGTTTACGATGACGACCGTGTTTACAAGTGTGGCTGTAGTGCACTGTTGTGGTTTGGTCTAACTGTCGCAGTGTCCGCATGTAACGCTTGCTGCTATTGTTATTCTGCATTCGTCTCCGCACGCAGACCAACTGTAGTACGCCGTGTTACCAGACGTCTGTGATAGTGTAGTGTTGGAGGAACTGTGACCATGGTGTATTCGAACTCTGAAAAGGCGGAGATGATACTCATATATGGCGAGTGTCGACGAAATGCAGCTGAAGCCTGCAGGGTGTATGCAGAACGGTACCCGGACAGAGAGCATCCAACGTGCCGCACATTGCAAAACATCTACCGCCAACTGTATGCAACAGGTATGGTCGTAGCACGCAAACGGGTCCGTAACAGGCCCGTCACAGGATAACCGGGTGCAGTTGGTGTGTTAGCTGCTGTTGCCATGATCTCACACATGAGTAGACGGGACATTGCCAGAGCCGGTGGACTGAGTCAAAGTAGTGTCATGCGCATACTGCATCGTCACCGCTTTCACCCGTTTCATGTGTCGCTACATCAGCAATTACATGGTGATGACTTTAATCATCGAGTGCAATTCTGTCAATGGGCATTAACAGAGAATGCGTTGCAGTTCTACATGTTTACCGATGAAGCGGGTTTCACAAACCACGATGCAGTGACTCTACGGAACATTCATTACTGGTCCGTGGACAATCCTCGCTGGCTCAGACAGGTAGAGCGACAGCGACCGTGGACTGTAAATGTATGGTGCGGAATCATTGGCGACCTCCTCATTTGTCCTCACTTCATTGCAGGGGCCCAAACAGCTGCAACATACATCGCGTTTCTACAGAATGATCTGCCAACGTTGCTGGAAAATGTCCCACTGGAAACGCGTCGACGTATGTTGTATCAGCATGATGGTGCACCTGCACATTCCGCAATTAACACTAGGCTGACCCTTGACAGGATGTTCGACGGGCGTTTCATAGGACGTGGAGGACGCATAAATTGGCCAGCCCGTTCTCCTGATCTTACACCTCTGGACTTCTTTCTGTGGGGTATGTTAAAGGAGAATGTGTACCGTGATGTGCCTACAACCCCAGAGAATATGAAACAACGTATTGTGGCAGCCTGCGGCGACATTACACTAGGTGGTGTACTGCGGCGTGTACGACATTCATTACGCCAGAGATTGCAATTGTGTGCAGCAAATGATGGCCACCACATTGAACATCTATTGGCCTGACATGTCGGGACACACTCGATTTCCACTCCGTAATGGAAAACGGAAACCACTTGTGTACCCTTTGGATCCCTACGTAATTCTGTGCTCTCCTATACACACGATCGAACAGCGGAGGAGTGGTACTCAAGCGTAAACTGTAGGTTACAATATCTCCGGATGTAATTAACATTTTACAATGCAACAAACGGCACTGATTACGTATTTGTTTATATGTTCAGATGTTCTAACAAAACTAACGGGGTTCCATTTAAAAAAACGTAGGTTTGTGTTAAAAAACATACTTCCGTGCATTTTTTTATGGTTTGTATTAACCAATTACACTAGCCCCTCTCCTCACGTTCGGTCTGTGGAATCGATTCGTCAGTATTTGATGTGGTTTACGAAATATATCCAGCGGTAATGTTAGGTGAATCACCCTGTATATTGGTGCAGCTACAACAGTCATTTTCTGTCCCTGCTACACACAATATTCCGTCCTTTCCTAGATTGTTCATGCACACAGTTTATTTTTAATGCATATCAACTGTTCTTAGCATAATCACTCTCATCTATATTGAGTCCATTGTGTTTACCATGCCATTACGCACTTTTAATATTGTTACTAGGCATATAGGGCTTTTTTTTAAATTATTTAAAGGTGTGGGATTTTTGGTACATAGTTTTCTTTTCCTTTTTCGGTGTAGCTTGCCCGGTTATCACCCATCTAGCAAACAGATTTTACCATGTGCATAACAGCTGGGCTTTGGCATATTGCTCAATAAATACTTCATTTAGTATTAGTATTTATTTTAAATGATCTGTCCCACAGGACTACAGTGTAGTTTCCGCGTAGATTGACTTGATTCGCGCACCGCGTAATTAATATTCAAGGACGTGTACCAAGTACACGGGCTTCAATTGAAGCATCGACACATTCAAAGTGTAGGTTACACGGAACGGATTTGTCTTTGATTGAATTCTGCTCCAGTGTCGTTCTCAGATCACTATTGGCAGTAACATTACATCACGTAATTGTTTTGTACTACGAAGTCATTTTTTGTCCAGTAGACTCTCTCTCCGGGTTCCTTAATTCTAACACAATTACACCTGTTACATTACTATATGAAATCTCATAATTGATTGTACATACTTATTACAAATGAAAAATGATTCAAGAAATTATTCATTATTTTGTCAACAAAAAGAGTGTTCATTGTTTGATGAGCATATAGTATTTTAATGACACTAATTGTCTGTAAACAAAATCTTCAATTTGCATGCTATTGCCCAGTTTGTTGATTCTACTTTCATGCTATGCTTACTTATTTATGTCTTGCTTTCTCAAAATTTGAAATAAACACAAATTCTTTCTTAAAGCTAACATCCTTATACTCTAAAACACAATTGAAATCTTCAAATGGTTCAAATGGCTCTGAGCACTATGCGACTTAACTTCTGAGGTCATCAGTGGCCTAGAACTGAGAACTAATTAAACCTAACTAACCTAAGGACATGACACACATCCATGCCTGAGGCAGGATTGTAACCTCGGTTCCAGACTGTAGTGCCTAGAACCGCACGGCCACTACGGCCGGCAATTGAAATCTTCTTACTGCTACAATTTACATCTGACAGGTCACTGAATAAATAATTTCACTATCCCACTCTAACATCTTCCGAATCTCTTTAGCCACTACTGCCCTCCTCGACCAAGGGATGGACTAAGATGCGCGACAGTGCGTTTTGTGAGGCATCACCTCTATGTGATAGTGGTACCCCTTGATTATTCCTGGTCGGTCGGTAAATACCATGGTATATTCCGACAGCAGCTGCGTTAACTGTTGCTTTTGTATGTTTCTTACACTTTCAGAATCCTGTACTTTGGTTTGAAATGCATCAGTATTTGTTTCAAAATTTCTATCTTCCATACTAGCATAACAAAGATCTGTCACATGTGAATAATCATCTAGGTGTAGTACACAGGGGTTCCTACATTTGATATTAATTCGGTTGCAACATGGCAAAGTACCTCCTTCGATTTCATCATAGACAACTCAGTCCTCCTACCTTTATTAACTATGCTTTGTTTTCCCGAGGAGAGGTCGATCACTGCGTCCCTCTCACGGAGAAAATCTACTCCCAGAATGCAGACCACCTTTAACCCTTTAACAATGAGGAACGAGCTCACTATGGCTTCGCCCTCCTTACAAATCTCCACCTGCTTAATTAATTAGCTCTGTGCACTTATAGCTCCAGACACCTTGCAATTATTAACAGGGAAAGTCGGTATGCTACGTCCCTTTCCCAGCGCTTTAAACAATTCTGTACTCATTACACTCACTGAGGCACCTGTGTCGATGATTATATTCACTACAACATCATTGATTTTCCCTTCTATTATGACTTGCACATTTTCGTTGCTATCTTTATTACATTCATGGGGTTCGGTCAGTAGATCTTTATCCATACTGATATCGTCGTTGTATCGCAGCATATGTATTCCAGGCATATTATTGTCATTCGTGTTGCTCTCACTCCACCCCTCGAACAGCGACGGAGAGCATATCGTGGCCGATTCTAGTTTGTTGGATGGCTTGCTTGCGAGGTACTTGGACGGCTATTGTCCGCGAACTCTACTATGTGTACGTTTTGATTTGTAGGCCGCCACGATTGCGCAATAGGCGCGTTTTGCCGCGGTGGTCTGTTGTTATCGTACCGGTCATTGCCTTGCCGTTGTGGGCTTGGTCGGTGTTTCTGATTCCAATTGCGATTACTGTCGCTGTAATTGCTATGCCACTGACCTCGCGCATTTTTCCAGCGGTTGGTCACGAGCGGTCCGGAATCGTACAGGTCATCAAATCGACGCTTTTTATTATAGGACGGTTGCCCATAGCCGTTCTGACTTCTACCATTATTACCATTTTCCGAGTGCTCTTGCCACTTGTTACCGCCCCCACCATTTCCATGGTTGTGGTTTTGTGCACTATTATTTCTGCCCTGATCCATTGTTCCGTGAGTGATCACACGCTGCTTTTGCGTCTTCCTGGATTAAGTCTATTGAATCTAGAACATGTAGTTCTCTGGTACGCGTATTAATTTCTCTTTAATATGAATGGGTAAATGTGATTTTAGGAGTCTTATTATGTCTCTTGGTGAGATAGGCACATCCCAGTAGCGCGTCTTGTTTATATACTTATCGAAATACCATCTCAGATTCCCAAGACGGGGTGAGTACGGTTCGGGATTGTATACTTCTTTTCTTAGCCGCTCTTGTATACAAGGCGACTAGTATTTCGACAAAAACGCCCTTTCGAACTGTTCATACGTCATGCAGCTGTCTGCTACTTCCGTAGCCCACAACGCTGCATCACCCTGAATGTATGACATTACGTATTGAATTTTCTGTGCTTCGTTCCACACACTAGGCAAGATATTTTTAAAGCTTTTTATGAATACTACTGAGTGTACTGACATCCGTTCAGTAGTAAACGTTTGAACCTGCCTATTTTTGATCAAACTTTCTTCAACCAATATTTTTGGACTATACTGGCTTGCTCCTGCGACATAGACTGTGTGCTCCGAACCGAAGTTACAGCTCTTCACATTATCGCCTAAAGGTTCACCATTGTTGCGTCGCGCATAAGTTTGTGCGTTGCCAAAAACACTGGCTGTTGGCGACTTAGTTTCATGTTCAAGATGTTTGCTGCTCTGTGCTAAACCCTTTTCCAGGTCGGATATCCGTTTGGTGATATTCACTTGCCACTGCGGAATATCCTCACTGAGTATTTGTTTGATGGTTTGCACGTCGTTCTGTACGAGGTGCATTCAAGTTCTAAGGCCTCCGATTTTTTTTCTAATTAACTACTCACCCGAAATCGATGAAACTGGCGTTACTTCTCGACGTAATCGCCCTGCAGACGTACACATTTTTCACAACGCTGACGCCATGATTCCATGGCAGCGGCGAAGGCTTCTTTAGGAGTCTGTTTTGACCACTGGAAAATCGCTGAGGCAATAGCAGCACGGCTGGTGAATGTGCGGCCACGGAGAGTGTCTTTCATTGTTGGAAAAAGCCAAAAGTCACTAGGAGCCAGGTCAGGTGAGTAGGGAGCATGAAGAATCACTTCGAAGTTGTTATCACGAAGAAACTGTTGCGTAACTTTAGCTCGATGTGCGGGTGCGTTGTCTTGGTGAAACAGCACACGCGCAGCCCTTCCTGGACGTTTTTGTTGCAGTGCAGGAAGGAATTTGTTCTTCAAAACATTTTCGTAGGATGTACCTGTTACCGTAGTGCCCTTTGGAACGCAATGGGTAAGGATTACGCCCTCGCTGTCCCAGAACATGGACACCATCATTTTTTCAGCACTGGCGGTTACCCGAAATTTTTTTGGTGGCGGTGAATCTGTGTGCTTCCATTGAGCTGACTGGCGCTTTGTTTCTGGATTGGAAAATGGCATCCACGTCTCATCCATTGTCATAACCGACGAAAAGAAACTCCCATTCATGCTGTCGTTGCGCGTCAACATTGCTCGGCAACATGCCACACGGGCAGCCATGTGGTCGTCCGTCAGCATTCGTGGCACCCACCTGGATGACACTTTTCACATTTTCAGGTCGTCATGCAGGATTGTGTGCACAGAACCCACAGAAATGCCAACTCTGGAGGCGATCTGTTCAACAGTCATTCGGCGATCCCCCAAAACAATTCTCTCCACTTTCTCGATCATGTCATCAGACCGGCTTGTGCGAGCCTGAGGTTGTTTCGGTTTGTTGTCACACGATGTTCTGGATGTTCTGCCTTCATTAAACTGTCGCACCCACGAACGCATTTTTGACACATCCATAACTCCATCACCACATGTCTCCTTCAACTGTCGATGAATTTCAATTGGTTTCACACCACACAAATTCAGAAAACGAATGATTGCACGCTGTTCAAGCAAGGAAAACGTCGCCATTTTAAGTATTTAAAACAGTTCTCATTCTCGCCACTGGCGGTAAAATTCCATCTGCCGTACGGTGCTGCCATCTTTGGGACGTATTGACAATGAACGCGGCCTCTTTTTAAAACAATGCGCATGTTTCTATCTCTTTCCAGTCCGGAGAAAAAATGTTGGAGGCCTTAGAACCTGAATGCACCTCGTACTTGACTATTTACTGCGGTACTGAACGATTCGGAATCTCAATCTGTCATGGCTGCTTGTATCTTAGAATTAATATTTTTGTCGATCTCGCTCTCCTTCGCTTCTAGCCATGAGTTGAATTCCGTTTCAATTTTAGTCGCTTGTTCGTTCCTCTTCTGCTCTACAAGCTGTGTGGAATCTATTTCTAGCTTTTCTAATCGGTTGGCCAAGACACCCATCTCATCTACAATGTTAGTGTTTGCTATTTGCAGGTTGTTGACCTGTACAGTCAACTCCTGCACGGCCTTAGGTATCGACTCATAATTCTGTTTCATACAAGGAATCTCTCTTTTCATAACTTCTAACGATTGCTAGCTGGCGATCCCGCTCAACCTGCTGGGCAAGAAACTTTTCCTCTAGCTGGCGATCCCGCTCAGCTTGCTGTACGAGAAAGCTCTCAGTTTTTTCGTCCTTTTCAGCTTGTTGTTGCGCAAATTTTGACTGGTAATCCAGCACGTGCTCTAATATTGCCTGAAGTGAATACTCACCAGGCAGATTACCACTCTCTGGTTCCTGCTTTTCTGGGGGTGGTAGAATGTCTTTATCTACGTCTCCTTGAGCATTGGTGGGCGGTGGCACCACTTCCTGTGCCCCTGCCCCCACATTTTCACGTGGTATATCCTCAAAGAGAGTACTTGTAATGCACTCGTTTCTACATTTCGTGCAATAACTAATGGCTGTCCCTCAGTATCCATACTGCACGGATGTTGACTACGCAATTTAACCATATTCATAAATTACCTACTCGAACACAGGATCTGTCAGTTTTGCCACTAGCACACAAAATATGGTAATTTATCTACAATACACCGCACACTAAAACTTACTATCTACACTCAATTTTGCCCTGTCATAAATACTAACGCCAACTACGCGCACCACTAGCGATATGAAATCACTTCACTGGAGTTAAGCTTCTACGAACAGGACAACTACACTGTAATCTTACCTTTAGTTTATCTGATTTCGGGGTTCGGCTGCCCCCGGATTATGTAGCCGTTACAGTTTTTCATTACTATCAGGATCTTTTCCTCTGACTCGCTTGCAGTGGTGCGTTTTTTCATGAAAGAATTTTTGTACATTCATTAATATATGGTATTAATCATGAGACACATACATACATTTATCACTAAATACATATATGTAGTTATATAACAATGGACAATGAAAAAAAACACATAAAACAGTTGTTATTTTCGTGGCCACTGCAAATTCTGCCCCACGCTTTTGGACGACAGTTTCACTGGCTCTATTTGCTTTGTTCTATTGCTCGCGTAACAACTAATACCTGAGATAAAATATGTTGCTACGAAAAGAACCCTGAAATACTTTTTAGGGATGCTGTGCTGTGACTTTCTTTGGATCATTCATTTTTAACAAAATTAAATATATTATGTTCTTATTATTCTGGATGTGGCTTTCTATTAAAGGAACATTGTTTCGTTACTGTAACTCGCATTAAAGTTCAACATATCTTCCTTACTTTACAGTTATTGAAAAGGCTACTGAAAATTATTTCGTTATCAATACTGATGTTACGGGGGGTAAGGTGTGGGATGCGACACCAATAGCCTCTCCCACACAAATGTCAACCTCTCCGGCACGTGGTATCCCCTGCTACGCTAACGAGGCTCTGGCGACCGAGTTTCTCCCGGGATAAGGAGAACCCTCTACTAAGTCAACGACCTTCTAGAGGGCGGATGAGCTGGTAGAGCAAGGGCACCCTCTTGTCCTTGGAGTGAGAAATCACTCCTAAAGACGGAAGAATCACCAAGGGTGGTCAACGGCATAGGATGCTGAAGGCAACGGGAAACCACAGCATTAAAGATCCAATGGATATCCCCAGGAAAACTCATCATGGCAGGGTTCAATGTCAAATTATCCGGAGTTTCAACTCCCCCACTCGGATCTCTGGGGGGGAGAGCCTTGAACAATGCCACAAGTAAATACAAAAATAATGCAACAATAGCAACTTGGAATGTAAGATCATTATACCAACCAGGCAAAGTAAATAATGTTATACAAGAAATGAAACGCCTAAAAATTAACATTTTGGGTGTAAGTGAAACAAGATGGCCTGACTCAGGAGAAATGACCATTGACAACATGAAAGTATATTACTCGGGAAATTCTGATAGCCAGCACAGGAATGGGGTAGGAATAATTTTAGATGAGTATGCTAGTAAATCTGTCAAAAGCATTTTACCAATCTCAGATAGAGTAATCAGTCTACATTTACAAACGAAACAAACAAATATTAATTTAATCCAAATCTATGCTCCAACAGCCGACAAAGACCAAGAAGAAATAGGAAAATTTTATGAAGAATTAACACAAGCAATAGGAACCTCAAAAAGCAGAGACATTATTATCATCATGGGAGATTTTAATGCCAAAATAGGTGAAGGAAGTGAAGGTGATCTTATTGGACCTTTTGGTTTAGGAACAAGAAATGAAAGAGGAGATTTGCTGTCACAATTTTGCCAGGAAAACAATCTGTCTATTACAAACACATTTTTTAAACTCCCTAAACGAAGACTTTATACTTGGAAATCACCAAGAGACTGTAATGAAGAAGTTTGCAGAAATCAAATTGATTTCATACTTATAAACAAGAGGTACAAAAATTCTATTCATGGTGTGAAAACATATCCAGGAGCTGATATATTTTCTGATCATAACCTTTTAGTAGCAAAGTTCCATGTGAAACTGAAAGCCATACAAAAGAAACAAAAGAAGGACTATATAAATACAACTATTCTAAGAGACCCCTTGACTAAACAAAAGACTTCTGAAGAGATTAATAATGAATTAGTTAGGATAAAGAATAATCAAACAGAAGACATTGATGGCAAATGGGAACTTATAAAAGACACATTAAATAATGCATGTAAAAACACAATGGCGACCAAACACGACAACATGAAAAAGAAGTGAATGACAGAGAAGATATTACAATTGATGGAACAAAGAAGAATACTTAAAAATAGAGATGAAAGTGAGTATAAAAGATTACATGCAGAAATACGAAAAGAAACACGGCGAGCAAAAGAAGAATGGTACAAGGAACAATGCTCTGAAATTGAGAGTTATGAAACAAGACATGATAGTTTCAACTTACACAAAAAAGTTAAAGATTTAGCTGGACTTAATAAAAAAAAAAGTACAAGTTTATTGTTAGATAAAAATGACAAAATAATTCCTGATGTTAAAGGTAAACTGGACAGGTGGACAGAATATGTCAAAGAACTATTT